>NC_081561.1:26408395-26413548 GCF_022355385.1 Mustela nigripes | reverse complement strand
CTTTCTTCTTCTTCTGGAATCCCAATTATTCTAATGTTGTTTCGTCTTATGGTGTCACTTATCTCTCGAATTCTCCCCTCGTGGTCCAGTAGCTGTTTGTCCCTCTTTTGCTCAGCTTCTTTATTCTCTGTCATTTGGTCTTCTATATCACTAATTCTTTCTTCTGCCTCATTTATCCTAGCAGTGAGAGCCTCCATTTTTGATTGCACCTCATTAATAGCTTTTTTAATTTCAACTTGGTTAGATTTTAGTTATTTATTTCTCCAGAAAGGGCTTTTATATCTCTCGAGAGGGTTTCTCTCATATCTACCATGCCTTTTTCGAGCCCGGCTAGAACCTTGAGAATTGTCATTCTGGACTCTAGATCTGACATATTACCAATGTCTGTATTGATTAGGTCCCTAGCCTTCGGCACTGCCTCTTGTTCTTTTTTTTTTGTGTTGAATTTTTCTGTCTTGTCATTTTGTCCAGATAAGAGTATATGAAGGGGCAAGTAAAATACTAAAAGGGTGGCAACAACCCCAGGAAAATATGCTTTAACCAAATTAGAAGAGATCCAAAATCGTGAGGGGGGAGAAAGAGGATAAAAAGAGGTTCAAAAAGGAAGAAAAAAAAAAAAGAAAAAAGAAAAAAAAAAGAAAAGAAAAGAATTAAAAGAAAGAAAACACCTAAGAAAAATATAAAAAAGAAAAAATGTATATGTTAGATAAACTAGTAAAAAATCGTTAAAAAACAAAAAGGTCACAGTTAAAAAAAAATTTTTTTACCCAAAGGTGAGAAAAAAAAAAAAATGAAAAAGAAAAAAATTAAATTAACTGCAAGACTAAAAAAAATCACAGGGAAAAAACCACGAGTTCCTTGCTTGGCTTTCTCCTCCTCTGGAATTCTGCTGCTCTCCTTGGTACTGAAACTGCACTCCTTGGTAGGTGAACTTGGTCTTGGCTGGATTTCTTGTTGATCTTCTGGGGGAGGGGCCTGTTGTAATGATTCTCAAATGTCTTTGCCCCAGGCGGAATTACACCGCCCTTACCCAGGGCCGGGGTGAGTAATCCGCTGGGGTTTGCTTTCTTGAGCTTTTGTTCCCTGAGCGCTTTCCGTAGAGTTCCTGGAGGACGGGAATACAAATGGCAGCCTCCTGGTCTCCGGCCGGGAGGAGCCGAGAGCCCAGGGCTGCACTCCTCAGTGCGCCCTCAGAGAACAGCGCCCAGTTACTCCCGTCTGCCTGACCTCCGGCCGCGCTCGGAGCTCACTGAGCCTGCGACCGGTTCAAGGTCACCCCAAGCTGCGAGCTTACTGTCGGTTCTGTCTCTGTAGCCGGCTTTCCCATTCAAATACCCGCAAGCTCTGCGACACTCAGACACCCCCGGTCCTTCTGTGACCCTGCGGGACCTGAGGCCACGCTGATGCTGCGTGGGCTTCGCCCCGGTTTAGCCTCTGGAGCGATGTCCCTCAGTGGAACAGACTTTTAAAAGTCCTGATTTTGTGCTCCCTTGCTCTGCGGCTTGCCGGGAGCCGGCCCCTCCCCCCGGGGTCTATCTTCCCGTTGCTTTGGATTCACTTCTCCGCTGGTCCTACCTTTCAGAAAGTGGTTGTTTTTCTGTTTCCAGAATTGCTGTTCTTCTTCTTTTCGATCTGCCGATGGATCTGCAGGTGTTTGCAATCTTTAGATAAGGTATCTAGCTGATCTCTGGCTAGCTGATGTAGTCTCAGCCTGCTACTTCTCCGCCATCTTGACTCCTCCCCTGCTTCAATTTTTTGAAACAGCTTCAGGAGAATAAGTGTTATTTCTTCTTTGAAAGTTTGGTAGAATTCCCCAGGGAATCCGTCAGGTCCTGGGCTCTTGTTTTTTGGGAGGTTTTTGATCACTGCTTCAATCTCGTTACTAGATATCATTCTATTCAGGTTGTCAATTTCTTCCTGGTTCAATTTTGGTAGTTTATATTTTTCCAGGAATGCATCCATTTCATCTAGGTTGCTAAGCATATTGGCATATAACTGTTGATAATATCTTCATAGACCAGTGGAACAGAGTAGAGAGCCCAGATATGAACCCTCAACTCTATGGTCAATTAATCTTCGACAAAACAGGAAAAAATATAAAGTGGAAAAAAGACAGTCTCTTCAATAAATGGTGCTGGGAAAACTGGGCAGCTCTATGTAGAAGAATGAAACTCGACCATTCTCTTACACCGTACACAAAGATAAACTCAAAATGGATAAAAGACCTCAACATGAGACAGGAATCCATCAGAATCCTAGAGAAGAACATAGGCAGGAATCTCCTTGATATCAGCCACAGCAACTTCTTTCAAGATATGTCTCCAAAGGCAAAGGAAACAAAAGTGAAAATAAACTTTTGGGACTTCATCAAAATCAAAAGCTTCTGCACAGCAGAGGAAACAGTCAAAAAAACAAAGAGGCAACCCACGGAATGGGAGAGGATATTTGCAAATGACAGTACAGACAAAAGGCTGATATCCAGGATCTATAATGAACTCAAACTCAACACACACACAACAGGCAAACATATCAAAAAATGGGCAGAAGATATGAACAGACACTTCTCCCATCAAGATATACAAATGGCTATCAGGCACATGAAAAAATGTTCATCATCACTCGCCCTCAGGGAGATTAAAATTAAAACCACATTGAGATATCACCTTACACCAGTTAGAATGGCCAAAATTAACAAAACAGGAAACAACATGTGCTGGAGAGGATGTGGAGAAGGGGAACCCTCTTACACTGTTGGTGGGAATGCAAGTTGGTGGAGCCTCTTTGGAGAAGAGTGTGGAGATTCCTCAAGAAATTAAAAATAGAACTTTCCTATGACCCTGCAATTGCACTCCTGGGTATTTACCTCAAAGATACAGATGTAGTGAAAAGAAGGGCCATCTGTACCCCAATGTTTATAGCAGCAATGGCCACGGTCGCCAAACTATGGAAAGAACCAAGATGCCCTTCAACGGACGAATGGATAAGGAAGATGTGGTCCATATACACTATGGAGTATTAAGCCTCCATCAGAAAGGATGAATCCCCAACTTTTGTAGAAACATGGACGGGTGTGGAGAGCCATCCAGCAGATGCAAGGAGTCACGTAGATGGGAGTGCCTGAAGATTGAGGAACTGAGAATGATTGGTTTAGGAGGATGTGGGTGCGCTCGTGGCTGACGCACACAGCACCAGGAGCCAAGAGATAAACGCATGATCACCGCTAGAGAACAATAGAGTCCTGTATGGTTACATAAGGGTCCACAAGGACACTGCGTGCACGGCGTTATGATTGGCCAAATAGGGGGGCGAGAACGGGTGAACTTCGTGGATAAATACTGCTGTAAGTGCTTGGTGCGGCGCGGCCGCCATTACTAATAAAAGAAGCTTGCCACTCACCTCGTCTGCGGGTCGTTCTTGCGGGCCGAGAGCGACAGACGGGACTGGAAGAGATGATGCTGAGTGAAATAAGTCAAGCAGATAGAGTCAATTATCATATGGTCTCACTTATTTATGGAGCATAACAAATATCATGGAGGACAATGGTGTTAGAGAGGAGAAGGGAGTTGGGGTAAATTGGAAGGGGAGGTGAATCATGAGAGACTATGGACTCTGAAAAACAATCTGAGGCGTTTGAAGTGGCGGGGGGGTGGGAGGTTGGGGTACCAGGTGGTGGGTATTATAGAGGGCACGGATGCATGGAGCGCTGGGTGTGGTGAAAAAATAATGAGTACTGTTTTTCCGAAAATAAATAAATCAGTTTAATTAAAAAAAAGTTAAAAAGTTTCAATAAACATATTTTTAATAAGACATCTAGATGGCCATAGATACATGAAACAATATTCAACATTAATTATCAGGGAAATGCAAATCAAAACCACAGTGAGGTACCATCTCACAGGCCTCAGAATGACTAGTATAAAAGACAAGAAATAACAGGTATTGGTATGAAGAAAAGAAAGGGGAATGCTCTTGCACTGTTGGTGGGAACACAAACAGTGCAGCCATTCTGGAAAATAATATGGAAAAAACTAAACATAGAACTAGAACTACTATTGTGGCAATTCCACTTTCAGGCTTTCATCTAAAGGAAATGAAACACCAATTTGAAAATATATAGGCACTTCTCTATTCATTGCAGCATTATTTATGTTAGTCAAAATACTAAAGCAACCAAGGTGTTTATCAAGAGATGGATAAAGAATACAAACACACAATGGAATATTACTCAACCATAAAAAAGAATGAAATCTTACCATTTGTGACAAGGCAGATGGACTGCCAAGGTATTATGCGAGGCGAAATAAGTTTGATGAATAAAGATGAATACCATAGGATTTCATTTATAGTTGGAATCTAAGAAGAAAAACAAAACAGACTCAATACAGGGGGAAAAACTTATGGTTGCCAGAAGGGAGGGAGGTGGGGTGGATGAAATAGATGAAGGTAATTAAGAGGGACAAACTTTGTGTTATGAAATGATTAAGTTGTCAGGATATAAAGTACAGCATAGGGAATACAGTCAGTAATACTGTAATAACTTTGTGTGGTCACACATTGTAACTAGACTTATGATCATTTTGTAATGTATACAAATATTGAATCACTATGTTATAAAACTAATACAACATTGTATGTTAACTATACTTCAGTGAAAAAACACTGTAAAAAACTTAATTATTCATAGTAATTATCTTGTAATATGCAATGTTCAATATATTTTAAATACCAAATATTGAAGCCCTTCAATTTTAGACATCTACTGAAAGTTTTTTAAAATTATATTTTTGCATAGCACACATTGTCTTTCTATTTCATTGCAAATACTTTATCTGTTTGTAAAATTATAAAACTGAGAATTAACATTGAGTGAACTGTTCAGCATCATAACATTTCATCAAGATATACACAGTAGCTCAAATCTGTTGGGTGTTTTGAATATACCTGCGATGTCCATCTGGTCCAGTGTGCAAGTTAAAGCCTTTATTTCCTTGTTCACCTTTTGCTTAGATGATCTGTCCATTTCAGTGAGGGGGGTTAACATCCCCAACTATTATTGTATTATTATTGATGTGTTTCTTTGATTTTGTTATTAATTGGTTTATGTAGTTGGCTGCTCCCACGTTGGGGGCATAGATATTTAAAATTGTTAGATC
>NC_081561.1:26379086-26405395 GCF_022355385.1 Mustela nigripes | reverse complement strand
ACTTCATTTATTCTTCTCCTACCCACTTAAGCCCCCATGTTGCATCACCACTTCCTCATATCAGGGAGATCATATGATAGTTGTCTTTCTCTGCTTGACTTATTTCATTAAGCATGATACGCTCTAGTTCCATCCATGTTGTTGCAAATGGAAATCTTACCCTAAAGATACAAACGTAGTGATCCAAAGGGGCATGTGCACCCAAATGTTTATAGCAGCAATGTCCACAATAGCCAAACTATGGAAAGAACCTAGATGTCCATCAACAGATGAATGGAAAAGGAGAATTTTATCTGAAAAATAAGTCATGCAGCAGGAGCTAGAGCTCAATATGCTATTTTCCCATGGTGTTGGAATTCTACAGTCTTATGGGATCTGTAGGCTTGTTGTCCACTTGTTCTTCAACCTGTCTTCATGGGGAGAGGGGCCTGCCATGCTGTTTCTCAGGTATCCCTGCCTGGGCAAAGTTGTCCCACCCCCTCTCATGGGTGTGGGCTCAATGGAAACTGGTCCTCTGGCTTTTGCTCCCTGGAGGCTTTTCACACCCCTTCAGAGGATTAGGGCAAAAATGGCTGTGCCCAAATATCTGGCCCAGAGCAGAAAGGTTACAATCTGTTCTCTTTAATAAACTCTCCAGGACAGAGTCTCCACTTCTGTCTGTGCCCCAAACTGTAGCCTCTCATTGTGCGTGTCCACTGCAACTCTCTCAAAGGTAGTCCCAAGGGCCCTGGAGTGCCACTGTCCTTTGTGCTTCCAAAAGCACAAGCAGCCACATGCTCCTGCAGACACCTGAAGCTGCTGGATCATGTCTGGGTGCCACCCTGGGCCACTACCACCCTGTGAGCTTTTGCCCAGTTGCAGGCACTGGTTCTAGACTTTTTCAGGCTGCTCAAGAAAAAAGTGATTATCCACCAGTGCAGCTCAAGGTTCATAATGATCTGAGCTGAGAGCCCCCTCTTGGGCTCACTGACCATAACATGCTTCCTGGCTCCACTGCTCAGGCAGTGCACTGGGTTAGGCACCCCCTTTCACCCTGTGGCTCCTCATATCCTGAGACCACAGTGACCTACCTAGAATTCTGCTTTTTCATTTCCAGAGCCCCTTTCAGAGAGGGAGGTCTCTCACTAGAGTAGATTTCTAAAGGTTCTGATTTTGTGCTCCAGTGTTTTATCACTTTCCAGAAGCCAGCTTATGGAGGGTTCCTCCTCACTCTGCTTATCTTCTGATATATCCCTACAGATTCACAACTGCACACATCCCACTTGCAAAAAGGAGTTGATTTTCTGCTTCTAGAGATCGAGATATATATATTCTTACATCTCAGGCTGATTTTGTGGGTATTCAAAATGGTTTGATAGATATCCAACTAAATTCAGGGGACCAGTTGAAATGACATCCCCTACTCCCCCACCATCTTGAATCCCTCCCCCCGCAGCCCTACTTTCACCTCCAGGACAGTTACTACTTATTGACCATGTCACACCATGAGCCAATAACACCCATCACAACTATCCCCTGCCCAGGATGTCCCTGAACGGAGAGCTCAGAGTAAAGCCACAAAACAACCTGTGTCCTTATTGTCTTCTTCTCAGTCATTCCCTGTATTCTTTGCAACTGAGCAGAAGGATATCAAAATTTAATAAGTATTTTTATTAATATTTTATTTATTTATTTGACAGGCGGAGATCACAAGTAGGCAGAGAGGCAGGCAGAGAGAGAGGAGGAAGCAGGCTCCCTGCTGAGCAGACAGCCCGATGCGGGGCTCGATCCCACGATCCTGGGATCATGACCTGAGCTGAAGGCAGAGGTTTTAACCCACTGAGTCACCCAGGCACCCCATAAGCATTGTTTTTTATAGACAGTGAGAAACTACGTTACATCCTCACAGAAATTATGCTGTTATTTCTGAGCAGAAAGTGAGAGCAACAGGGCCTGATCCTAGTTCCACCTATATAGGAAACTGGCACCAGTGAATGAAAGGCAACTAAGGATAGAACACGGTTAACTAGACAATCTATACAACAAAGCCAATAATTTATACTTACGATTTTAATGAAACTAATGAGAACAGTCAACACTTAAAGCAATAGCTAAAAAGCAACACAAATAAATCTTTGGTTCATGATATTCAAAAGTCCAAATGCATGCAGCATGGTAATCAGCCTGAGGCAGGAACTGGAGAACAATTCTCTCTCCACTAAGCAATACAGAAGATTTTGTTTAGTATCTGCACTCACCATTTGACCATAAGCTCCATGGTGCTGATGATTTTTTCTTATCTACCATTATATCCCCAGCCCTACTACATAATAGATGTATAATGGAAAGTGAATGAACAAGAATTGGATCTGGTCAAAAGAAAGCTATTTGATTATAACAGCATCTAAAAATGAATAAAAAAATCAAGTCTATTCCTGTAATTAGGGGTTTGGCATGTCAGGGCTCAAACTAAGAATCTGGACCCTAAAAGTGGTAAATGTGGACTTCTACTTGGCTGACACCTTGCACTGGGTAGTTCTGGGCACATGATGCATCAGCAATAGTCCTGCTGTGGCAACAAGGCTCCAGTGACTGGGAACTGAGACCCACCAGATCAGAGTGCCAGAGAACACAGAAGTTCCTTAAAGTTTTCTGTCTCAAAACTTTCAGACCCTTTTTGGGCTGATCATTTGGATGAAAGTTGTGGTTGAGCTTGGAGGAAAATAGAAAGAAGGAAAAAGAAAGAAATGTCAAGACACAAAATATATTGCTTGGTCTTTTATTTTTCTCTGTGTTTCAATTGTATTGAGCATTCTTTAAGAGAACAATGTTAAGTGTAGTCATTTCTATATCATACTATGCCTCAGTCAGCACCCCAAAGAAAGTGAGGGCCTAATCAGTCACTGATGAATGGGGCTGAAGTCTCAGGGTGAACGAAATACAGCTAACTCTCCCCTACTTTGGGGTTAGATGGTAAATCTTCAGCTTTTTGCCATGAGGTTCTTCTCTCTTCACAAGTTAAGCTAGAGACCAATATATGTCAGCCACTTCAGTTATTCCGGGAATCCCAGGTCCTCCTCCCCAGTCTTATTAGTGCCCCCTTGACCTCCTTGTTCCTTAAGGTGTAGATGAGTGGGTTAAGGGATGGGGTTGCAACAGTGTAGAAAAGGGTGAGGAACTTGTCCTGTTCCTGAGCATAGCGGTTCTTGGGTTGGAGGTAAACAGCTGTGACCGTGCCATAGAAGAGGGACACCACAAGAATGTGAGAAATGCAGGTGCTGAATGCCTTCTTCTGCCCTGCAGCTGACTTTATTTTCAGCACAGCCTTAGCAACAGCCCCATATGAGGAAAGAATGATGACCAGGGGTACCACCAGGAGAATGATACTGGCTATGGACATCTGGATTTCATTGTAGGTGGTGTCTGCACTAGAGGCCTGAATCAGGGCTGGGACTTCACACACAATGTCATCCACCTTGCGGTGGGAGCAGAAGGGCAACTGGAGGGCGGCAGGAGACTGGATCAGAGACTGAACTAGGCCAGTCCCCCATGCAAGGATGGCCAGCTCCAGGCAGAGTTTGGGGTGCATGATAGCAGTATATTGCAGTGGATGACACACTGCCACATAGCGGTCCACAGCCATGACCACAAGAAGGACACATTCAGTGGCCCCAAGCCATAAGAAGACATAGAGTTGAATGGCACAGCCAATGTAGCTGATGGTCTTCTTTGGACCCCAGAAATTAACTAACATCTGTGGAACGCAGCTGCTGGTGAAACAGAGATCTAGCAGGGAAAGGTTGCAAAGAAAGAAATACATGGGGATGTGGAGTTTAGGATCCTTCGAGGAAACAAGAATTATGACTGTATTTCCTGCAATAGTCAAACAATAAAAGATCAGAACAACCCAGAAAAGTATCTTCTCCAAATATGGCTTCTCAGAAAAGCCCAGGAGGATGAAATCACTGTGGCTGTCATTGCAAATTGTGATCATAGCTTCTGGAGCAGTCACCTCTTTGGAAAATCGTTCAAAAGTAGTGCTCAAAAGCCTGTGATGGTTCCAATACAGAGGCAGAAAGAGGGGCAGTATGACTTATTTGACTCCTTCCTACTCAAAGATGAGATTCTGCTACCTATAGTTTAGGGAAAAATAAAAGATTCAGTGACCTCTCCTAATCTTTGATACATGTCATTCATTAAGTCTCTGTTTCTTTTCCTCTTTTTGGTCTTCTTCATATTTTACCCAATTAGAATTTCTCATTATAAATATTATGTAAAGGATATATTAAACAGCTATTAGTGAAATTCACTTTGCTAAGTAATAAGAGACTATCCTATCTTTGCTTTCAAATATTGTACATTTACAACATTTATCATACAGTTTTTTTTAAGATTTTATTTATTTATTTGACAGAGAGAGATCACAAGTAGTTGGAGAGGCAGGAAGAGAGAGAGAGAGGAGGAAGCAGGCTCCCCGCTGAGCAGAGAGCCCGATGCGGGACTTGATCCCAGGACCCTGAGATCATGACCTGAGCCGAAGGCAGCGGTTTAACCCACTGAGCCACACAGGCACCCTATCATACAGTTTTTAATAAAAATTACTGTTTAACCATATCTTCTTTTGGCTTTTATGTCTTCATATTTTTTGGCTTGTTTCTCTTTATCTTTATATCTCAATTTATCTGAACATTCTCCTCCCATTGTCTTCCCATCATGTCCTTCAATCTCCTCCTTCTTCCTTCTCATTCCTTCTCACCTTCTCTTGATTTCTGAGCTTGAATTCCTCCTGTTACTTAATGCTATGTGATCTTAGGAAAGCTATTTAAATTTTTCTTTCTTACCTTAGTTCTTTCCTTAGATTTTCTATTTGGAAAACAGAGGACAATCATAGAAATTACCTATGGGTGTTGGAGGAATTAAATGTGAAAACACAAAGAAAACAGAGAGAAAGAGAGAGAGATACAAGTAGAGAGAGAGAGAGAGAGAGAGAGAGAGAGCCTGGCCCATGGTAACTATGTGATGTGTGTTAGCTACAATTATCACCATGATAATGATGACACTATTCAAATGTTTATTCCAGATGAAAAAAATCAAAATAAATAGGCAACATTTTGCAGAGAATATGAGTGGCATCATTAAGAAAAAAGAAATTTTATATGTCTATATAATCTCCTTTCTAAAATAATTAGGAATGCAGTCATACTGTTGAGGATCCATATCTGTACTCTCTACTCTGTTCCACTGGTCTATGTGTCTGTTTTTTGCCAGTATCATGCTGTCTTGGTAATCAGAGCTTTGTAGTAAAGCTTGAAATCCAGGCAACATGATTCCCCCAGTTTGTTTTTCATTTTCAATATTTCCTTAGCAATTTAGGGTCTTTTCTGGTTCCATACAAATTTTAGAATTCTTTGTTCCAGCACTTTGAAGAATGCCAGTGGAATTTTGATTAGGATGGCATTGAAAGTATAGATGCCCCTGGGCAGTATGGACATTTCAACAGTGTTTGTTCTTCTGATCCATGAGCATGAAATCCTTTTCCATCTTTTTTTGTCTACTTCAATTTCTTTCATGAGTGTTCTGTAGTTCCTTGAGTACAGATCCTTTACCTCTTTGGTTAAGGTTATTCCAAGGTATCTTATGGTTCCTGATGTTAGAGTAAATGGAATCAATTCTCTAATTTCCTATTCTATATTTTCATTGTTAGTGTATAAGAAAGCAACTGATTTCTGTACATTGATTTTGTATCCTGCCACATTACTGAATTGCTCTATGAGTTCTAGTACTTTGGGTGTGGAGTCTTTTGGGTTTTCCATACAAAGTATCATGTCATCTGTGAAGAGAGAGAGTTCAACTTTCTTGCAAACTCTGTGGTCAAACAGTCTTTGACAAAGCAGGAAAAAATATATAATGGAAAAAAGACAGTCTCTTCAATGAATGGTACTAGGAAAATTGGACAGCTATGTATAGAAGAATTAAACTCAACCATTCTCTCACACCATACACAAAGACAAACTCAAAATGGATGAAAGATCGCAACGTGGGGAAGGAATCTATCTAAATCCCAGAGGAGAACATAGGCATTAACCTCTTTGACATCAGCCACAGCAAATTCTTTCAAGACACATCTCCAAAGGCAAAGGAAACCAAAGCAAAAATGAACTTTCGGGACTTCAGCAAGATCAAAAGCTTCTGCACAGCAAAGCAAACAGTCAACAAAATAAAGAGGCAACTCATGGAATGGGAAAAGATATTCACAAATGACAATACAGACAAAGGGCTGATATCCAAGATCTATAAAGAACTCCTCAAACCCAACTCCCACAAAACAGATAATCACATCAAAAAACAGGCAGAAGATATGAACAGACACTTCTCCAAAGAAGACACACAAATGGCTAACAGGTACATGAAAAAATGTTCATCATCATTAGCCATCAGGGAAATTCAAATCAAAACCACATTGAGATACCAGTTTACACCAGTTAGAATGACCAAAATTCACAAGACAGAAAACAACAAGTGTTGGAGAGGATGTGGAGAAAGGTGAGCCCTCTTACACTGTTGATGGGAATGCAAGTTGGTGCAGCCACGTTGGAAAACAGTATGGAGATTCCTCAAAAAATTAAAAGTAGAGCTACCCTATGACCCTGCAATTGCACTACTGGGTATTTACCCCAAAGATACAGATGTAGTGAAAAAAAAGGGCCATCTGTACCCCAATGTTCATAGCAGGAATGGCCACAGTTGCCAGACTGTGGAAAGAACCAAGATGCCCTTCAACGGACGAATGGATAAGGAAGATGTGGTCCATATACACAATGGAGTATTATGCCTCCATCAGAAAGGATGAATCCCCAACTTTTGTATCAACATGGATGGGACCTGAGGAGATTATGCTGAGTGAAATAAGTCAAGCAGAGAAAGTCAATTATCATATGGTTTCACTTACCTGTGGAACATAAAGGATAAGGTAGAGGATATTAGGAGAAGGAAAGGAATAGTGAATTGGGGGAAATTGGAGGGAGAGATGAAGCATGAGGGACTGTGGATTCTGAGAAACAAACTTGGGGTTTGGGAGGGGAGGGGGGGTTGAGTGAGCCTGGTGGTGGATATTAAGGAGGGCACATATTGCATGGAGCACTGGGTGTGGTGCCTAAACAATGAGTCTTGGAACACTGAAAAAATAAAATAAAATAAAATAAACATAAAAAAATCCTAATGATGGAATTGCAGATAATATTCCCACCTCTATGTTTTATAGTTTATCATTTCTTTCCCAAATTATTCCACATAGAGTTGAGAAAATGCACCTATAATCAATAAATTGAGAGAGATTTTAATTAGAGATCTACAAATGAAACAGATATTTAGGATCAGTAGCAGCACAGCCAAACTTGCCTGAGCTCTTACCATGTAACTGACAATTCCCAAATGGATTAGTTTATTTAACCCTCACAGAAATTTTTTTTTTCAGGTGGTGAAACATGCTTAATTCATCTTCCTATACCTTCTCATATATTTTCATCACTTTTAAATAGTCCTAATAATGATAAGTGAACTGGAGAAAATGAAATGCTTGGAAATACAGTTCAAAATGTTTAAAATCCTATTAAAAAAATAAAGTTGGTCAAATGGCCCACACAAGCAAGAATTCTCAGAAAAATCATGGCAGGACCTTATACAATCTATTTTATAGTCATAATTTTGAGGTGAATTCTTGATCTCAGTTTAACCAGTTGAAGAACATGAGAAATCATCATGCAGTTATTTATCTAAAGTTTTCACAGCATTATGTGTTTTTGCTTTCACACAACTTGCTCAAAGTTCCTCTCCAAATATCCTGGCCTTACTGATCCCTATCTGATCCACTGTACTGGATTGTATCTGACTTTATCCACACACCACAAGTAGACCCATCAGTCAGCAGTCCCCATGCTCACAGGTAGCTCCCAAACACGGTATCACTCATGTCTCATATATTTGTTTCACTACTGTGCATTTCAGAAAATCCATACCTCTTCTTCCAGTCTCAGTCCTCTTTGTACTATTGTTCCTTTATTTTCTGTAGCATTTTTGCAAAGTAGAGTTGAAATGCTAGCGTTGTGTTTGTAAATCTGAGTTTGATACTTCAGGGGAAGAATAAAGTGTGAAGTTTAAAAGAATCTCAGAGTCTTGCAGATTTTCTCATCTTCTTCTTCTTTTTTTAATTTTTAATTTTTTATAAACATATATTTTTATCCCCAGGGGTACAGGTCTGTGAATCACCAGGTTTACACACTTCACAGCACTCACTAAAGCACATACCCTCCCCAATGTCCATAATCCCACCCCCTTCTCCCAACCCCCCTCCCCCCAGCAACCCTCAGTTTGTTTTGTGAGATTAAGAGTCACTTATGGTTTGTCTCCCTCCCAATTCCATCTTGTTTCATTGATTCTTCTCCTACCCACTTAAGCCCCCATGTTGCATCACCACCACCTCCTCTTCTATCCTGTGACTTTCATCCACTTCCAATAACAGGTTTGAATTCTTTGTCTATTAAGGTTGCTCCTTCTTTGCTGCTTTTCTTCTTCCTTCCTTCTTTCCTTCCTTCCTTTATTTTTTGATAGTAATGTTTATACCTATTTATATCCTTATCTATGTTTCTGTATCTCCATCAATCCATGTTCTTTCTTTCAGTTGCTTTCTACTTTCTCACCATTAGAGATGTATGTTTTCTCCCTGGATCAACTCTTCTCCAAAGGTTCATGCATTGGAGGAGAGAGTCTTTGATTAACTGTTTACTGCACAATATATAAGAATTCTCTTCATCACTGTCCTGTTAATACTTGTCTTGTTCCCTCAAATATCAATTTTCCCTGTGATTTTTCTCTTAGCTCACCTCCTCTGCCTGTCACTACAGGAAAAACTCCTGAGACTCAGTTCAGTGTGATTCCTGTGGCTGCCAGTGCGGAACACAATATTTACAATATTTACATCTCACCTTCTAAGGCAGGTGTCTCTGGTGCCAATATAGCTCAGGTTCTCAGCCCACCTCTGATTTCAGCAGAGTGGCAACGAACAGTTCTGTGTGAACCCAGATTAATCTTACACACCCTGACAGTGACCCATTTTGAGCAGGCTGCGTATGTCTTCCCTGTCTGCTTCAAGGCTTTATCTGACACACAGGGAGCCAACTTGGCACTTAGACAAGTGCCACGCAGAAACACAAGAGATTTAATGACCCTAGGGGAAATCTTCAAACAAGGCAGGGTGGTAATTAGTGGGAAATGCAACCCTTCTTTCAAGCAGAAGCATACCTCCTCTATGCTTTTCAGGCGGTCCTGGGAGAACTGAGCTCACATCGTGCACAACTTGGCTACTACACCCTTAGGCTGGTTTGCTTTCTTATCTCTCTCACTCTGCTTCCCTCACTCATTCTTCTTGAAATCACCTCCTATATCAAGTGTTCAAACCTAATTTCTTCTCTCAATTTCTTCTCTTTCTTATTTTTAGGGCACCTAAGCAGAGTTGCAAGAGGAGAAAGCAGATTCTTAGATGACCTTTCACAAGAGGCATCACTCACCAGACAGCAACAAATGTCTCATTAATTTGGGGCAAATGGAATTGTGGTAACTCACAGCATGCTCTAACATCAGCATCACTAATGAATGGTCTTACCTGGTATGGCTTGGGAGGAGGTACATGTAGGAGGAGAAGCATTGGGGTATATGGTACATTTAATCCTTGAGAGATATGGGAGTAGTGATAATTAGATTATTATTAGGTTTTCTGGTTTTCAATGACTGTCTTAGGAACCTTGAAGAAAAAGAATAGTATTCTTCAGCCAACCAATTATCAAGCTAGTGTTGTGGTCTCAAACTGCTTGTTACCAAGAGTTCTTGATTCAATAGGTCTGGGGTGAGGCCCAAGAATTGGCATTTCTAACAGGGTCCCAGGTGATGATGATGCTTCAGGTCCAGGGACACACTTTGAGAATGCTAACTTAGGGAATGTTACAAAAGCAAATAGGTTTTCATGTAAGCATCAAAGGAAATTCCTATATGCTATATAGGAAAGACTGTTGAAAATCAAACACAGGGCTTAGTTGTTAGGGCCACAAGGCTGCAAGGGAGACAAAATAATCTCAATAGTCCTTTTATGGTAAAGCCAAGACACATATGGTGAAGGATTCAGACAATGAGACCTGGGGTAGTGGCTATCTATTTAGTTGCATCTCAACATGAACTTGCAGATTTCTCTGAACCTTCCAAACTGGTGAAATGAGTCTCCCACATCTTGATAGAGAAGAGAAGGCTCCACTTGCCTGGAGATAATGTAAAGATGACACAGTCCTTCCTCAAAATCTCTCATGGCCCTTAATCAGCACCTGAGAGTCATGACTATGGTCCCTGCTATCAGAGGAAGTAGCTTATTCTAAAATTGTAGGACTTGGCTAACATGTACCATCAGGGACTCTTAGAGGAAAAACAACATAAAGCTGGATGTAGGAAGCTTATAGACATGGAGACACTTTTCCAAGATCTAGGAATTGAACTACTGGAAAGGAACTCCGGATCCAGTATAACAGCATAGGGATGTCCCTATACACATATATACCACATCTTCTTTATCCATTAATCTCGGATGCACACTGGGTTGCTTCTATAATTTGTATAATTTATAACACTGCAATAAGCATAGAGGTTCATATTTCTTTTCAAGTACGTGTTTTTGTTTTCTTTGGGTCAATACCCTATAGTGGAATTAGTGGATCCTATCGTAATTCTATTTTTAACTTTTTGAGGCACCTCCATACTGTTTTCCATAATAGCTGCACCAATTTACATTCCCACCAATAATGCATGAGTGTTCCTCTTTCTGCAATCCTTACCAATACTTGTAATTTCTTGTCTTTTTTACTTTAGCCATTCTAGCAATGTAAGGTGATATCTCGTTGTGGTTTTTATTTGAATTTCCCTGATAATTAGTAATGTTGAACACTTTTTCATGTGTCTGTTGGCCATCTGTATGTCTTTTTTTGAAAAATGTCTATTCAGTCTCTCTGCCCACTTTTCAATCAGATTACTTTTTTTTCTGTTGACTTGTATAAGTTCTTCATATATTTTAGATGTTAGGCCCTTATCATATATATCATTTGCAAGTATCTTCTCCCATTCAGTAGGTTGCTTTTTTGTTTTGTTGATGGTCCTTTACTGTACAAAAGTTTTGTATTTTGATGTAGTTCCAATAGTTTATTTCTGTTTTTATTTCCGAGCAGCACACCAGAGGCTGTTTTTCAAGAGGTGTTTAATCCTCTAGTACAAATATCAGGGTTTTCCTAAAACCCTAAGGGTTTTCTTTCTTTTTTAAAAAAATTTTTTATTTCTTTTCAGCGTAACAGTATTCATTGTTTTTGCACCAGACCCAGTGCTCCATGCAATCTGTGCCCTCCCTAATACCCACCACCTGGTTCCCCCAACCTCCAAACCCCCACCCTTTCAAAACCCTCAGGTTGTTTTTCAGAGTTCATAGTCTCTCATGGTTCACCTCCCCTTCTAATTTCCCTCAACTCCCTCCTCAGTTTTCTTTTGGTTTCCCCATAAACTTGGCATATCCTGAAGTTATTATTTTTTTTTTCTAACCAGAAGTTAAAACTCTACTGCCATAAGGCCTTAAAAAAATGTATGGCTCAGGTTTCAGGTGACTTATATTGTAGTGTAGACCTGCCTTGGAACACATTCAAAGCTGGAGTCTTCTGTGTTACCAGTACCTGTACTGGAGCAATATTCCACAGTGTCGAATATGCTTACTACAATACACAGAGAGACATGCCAGGCCCTTGTCTTCCTTTTTTTTTTTTTTTTTTTTTTTTTTTTTTTACTTGTCTTCCTTTTTAATGATAAGATATTCTTTTTGTGTGTGTGTGTGACACTTCCCAATTTTTTTTGATAAGATATTCTTAAAGCAACAGTGTGTTATACTTTCTTTTTGTTATTGTTTTTTAACATCTTATTTTTGTTCTTTTCAATGTTCCAAGATTCATTGTTTATGTACCATACCTTGTGTTCCACACAATTCGTGCCCTCCTTAATACCCAACACCAGGCTCACCCATTCCGCCAACCCCCTGCCCTCCAAAACCCTCAGAATTTTTTTGTTTCTCAGAATTCTCAGTGTCAGAATCCACAGTCTCTTATTTTTCATCTCCTCCTCCAATTTACCCCAATTCACTTCTCCTAATGTCCTCCATTTTATTCCTTACATTCCACAAGTTAAGTGAAACCATATGATAATTGACTCTCTCTGCTTGACTTATTTCACTCAGCATAATCTCCTCTGGTCCCCTCTATGTTGATACAATACTCTGCAATTGCACTACTGGGTATTTACCCCAAAGATACAGATGTAATGAAAAGAAGGGCCATATGTACCCCAATGTTCATAGCAGCAAAGGCCACAGCCACCAAACTGTGGAAAGAGCCAAGATCCCCTTTAACAGATGAGTGGATAAAGAAGATATGGTCCATATATACAATGGAGTATTATGACTCCCTCAGAAAGGATGAATACCCAACTTTTGTATCAATATGGATGGAACTGGAGGAGATTATGCTGAGTGAAATAAGTCAAGCAGAGAGAGTCAATTATCATATAGTTTCACTTACTTGTGGAGTGTAAGGAATAACATGGAGGACACTGAGAGTTGGAGAGGAGAGTGAGTTGGGGGAAATCAGAGGGGGAGATGAACCATGAGAGACTATGGACTCTAAGTAACAAACTGAGGGTTGATTTTGGAGGGGAGAAGGGTGGGGGTTGGGTGAGCTTGGTGGTGGATATTGAGGAGGGCATGTATTGCATGGAGCGCTGGGTGTGCTGCATAAACAATAAATCTTGGAACACTGAAAAAAAATTAAATTTAAAAAATTTTAAAAATGAAAGATGAGACCCCCCCCCCCAAAAAAAAAAACTAGCCCTAGAGCAATCTACCCTCTGGATGCAGTCCCTATCAAAATAGCATTGACATTTTTCACAGAGCTGGAACAAACAATTCTAAAATTTGTATGGAAAAAGAAAAGACACCAAATTTCCAGGGGAATGTAGAAAGAGAAAATCAAAGCTGGGGACATCATGATGCCTGATTTCAAGCTCTGTTACCAAGTCATAGTCACCAAGACAATATGGTACTGGCACACAAAAGACACATAGATCCATGGAATAGAATAGAGACCCCAGAAATGGACCCTCAACTCTTTGATCAACTAATCTTCAACAAAGCAGGATAAAATATCCAATGGAAAAAAAGACAGTCTCTTCAGGAAGCCGTGCTGGGGAAATTGTACAGCCACATACAGAAGAATGAAACCGGACCAGTCTCTTACACCATACACAAAGATAAACTCTAAGTGGATGAAAGACATCAATGTGAGACAGGAATTCATCAAAATCCTAGAGGAGAACACAGGCAGTAACCTTTTTGACATTGGCCATAGTGACTGACCTCTTTCAACACATGTCCCTAAAGGCAAGGGAAACAAAAGCAAAGGTAAAGTTCTGGGACTTCGTCAAGATAAAAAGCTTCTTTTGATGAAATGAAATCTTGCCATTTGCAACAACATGGATGGAACTAGAGCGTATCATGCTTAGCGAAATAAGTCAAGCAGAGAAAGACAACTATCATATGATCTCCCTGATATGAGGAAGTGGTGATGCAACATGGAGGCTTAAGTGGGTAGGAGAATAAATGAAACAAGATGGGATTGGGAGGGAGACAAACCATAAGTGACTCTTAATCTCACAAAACAAACTGAGGGTTGCTGGGGGGAGGGGGTTTGGGAGAAGGGGGTGGGATTATGGACATTGGGGAGGGTATGTGATTTGGTGAGTGCTGTGAAGTGTGTAAACCTGGTGATTCACAGACCTGTACCCCTGGGGATAAAAATATATGTTTATAAAAAAAAAAAAAAAAAGATAAAAAGCTTCTGCACTGGTCTATGTGTCTGTTTTTATGCCAGTACCATGCTGTCTTGGTGATCACAGCTTTGTAATAAAGCTTGAAATCAGGTAACGTGATGCCCCCAGTTTTTTTTTTTTTTTTTCATTTTATTTATTTTCAGTATTCATTATTTTTTCACCACACCCAGTGCTCCATGCAATCCGTGCCCTCTATAATACCCCCCAGCTGGTACCCCAAGCTCTCAGTTTTATTTTTTTCAACATTTCCTTAGCGATTTGGGGTCGCTTCTGATTCCATACAAATTTTTGGATTATTTGCTCCAGCTCTTTGAAGAATACCAGTGGAATTTTGATCGGAATGGCATTAAAAGTATAGATTGCTCTAGGCAGTATAGACATTTTAACAATGTTTATTCTTCCGATCCAAGAGCATGGAATGTTCTTCCATCTTTTTGTGTCTTCTTCAATTTCTTTCATGAGTGTTCTGTAGTTCCTCAAGTACAGATCCTTTACCTCTTTTGTTAGGTTTATTCCCAGGTATCTTATGGTTCTGGTGCTATAGTAAATGGAATTGATTCTCTAATTTCCCTTTCTGTATTTTCATTGTTAGTGTATAAGAAAGCCACTGATTTCTGCACATTGACTTTGTATCCTGCCACGTTGCTGAATTGCTGTATGAGTTCTAGTAGTTTGGGGGTGGAGTATTTTGGGTTTTCCATATAAAGAATCATGTCATCTGCGAAGAGAGAGAGTTTGACTTCTTCATTGCCAATTTGGATACCTTTTATTTCTCTTTGTTGTCTGATTGCTGTTGCTAGGACTTCTAATACTATGTTGAACAAGAGTGGTGAAAGTGGGCATCCTTGTCTTGTTCCTGATCTCAACGGGAAGGCTGCAAGCTTTTTCCCATTGAGGATGATATTTGCTGTGCGTCTTTCATAGACAGATTTTATGAAGTTCAGGAATGTTCCCTCTATCCCTATACTTTGAAGCGTTTTAATCAGGAACGGATGCTGGATTTTGTCAAATGCTTTTTCTGCATCAATTGAGAGGACCATGTGGCTCTTCTCTCTTCTCATATTAATTTGTTGTATCACATTGATTGATTTGCGAATGTTGAACCATCCTTGTAGCCCAGGGATGAATCCCACCTGATCATGGTAGATAATCTTTTTAATGTGCTGTTGGATCCTGTTGGCTAGGATCTTGTTGAGAATCTTAGCATCCATATTCATCAGTGATATTGGTCTGAAATTCTCCTTTTTGGTAGGGTCTTTGCCTGGTTTTGGGATCAGGGTAATGCTGGCTTCATAGAAAGAGTCTGAAAGTTTTCCTTCTGCTTCAATTTTTTGAAACAGCTTCAGGAGAATAGGTGTTATTTCTTCTTTGAAAGTTTGGTAGAATTCCCCAGGGAATCTGTCAGGTCCTGGGCTCTTGTTTTTTGGGAGGTTTTTGATCACTGCTTCAATCTCGTTATTAGATATCGGTCTATTCAGGTTGTCGATATCTTCCTGGTTCAATTTTGGTAGTTTATATTTTTCCAGGAATGCATCCATTTCATCTAGGTTGCAAAGCATATTGGCATATAACTGTTGTTAATAACTTCATAGACCAGTGGAACAGAGTAGAGAGCCCAGATATGAACCCTCAACTCTATGGTCAATTAATCTTTGACAAAACAGGAAAAAATATACAGTGGAAAAAAGACAGTCTCTTCAATAAATAGTGCCGGAAAAACTGGACAGCTATATGTAGAAGAATGAAACTCGACCATTCTCTTACACCATACACAAAGATAAACTCAAAATAGATAAAAGACCTCAACGTGAGACAGGAATCCATGAGAATCCTAGAGGAGAACATAGGCAGGAATCTCCTCGATATCATTCACAGCAACTTCTTTCAAGATTGGGAGGGAGACAAACCATAAGTGACTCTTAATCTCACAAAACAAACTGAGGGTTGCCGGGGGGAGGGGGTTTGGAAGAAGGGGGTGGGATTATGGACATTGGGGAGGGTATGTGATTTGGTGAGTGCTGTGAAGTGTGTAAACCTGGTGATTCACAGACCTGTACCCCTGGGGATAAAAATATATGTTTATAAAAAATAAAAAATTAAAAAAAAAAAAGATATGTCTCCAAAGGCAAAGGAAACAAAAGTGAAAATAAACTTTTGGGACTTCATCAAAATCAAAAGCTTCTGCACAGCAAAGGAAACAGTCAAGAAATCAAAGGGGAAACCCACGGAATGGGAGAAGATATTTGCAAATGACAGTACAGACAAAAGGTTGATATCCAGAATTTATAATAAACTCCTCAAACTCAATACACACAAAACAGGCAAACATATCAAAAAATGGGCAGAAGATATGAACAGACACTTCTCCCATCAAGATATACAAATGGCTATCAGACACATGAAAAAATGTTCATCATCACTAGCCTTCAGGGAGATTCAAATTAAAACCACACTGAGATATCTATCACCTTACAACAGTTAGAATGGCCAGAATTAACAAAACAGGAAACAACATGTGTTGGAGGGGATGTGGAGAAAGGGGAACCCTCTTCCACTGTTGGTGGAAATTCAAGTTGGTGCAGCCTCTTTGGAGAACAGTATGGAGATTCCTCAAGAAATTAAAAATAGAACTTCCCTATGACCCTGCCATTGCACTCTTGGGTATTTACCCCAAAGATACAGATGTAGTGACTGAACATGTCTTCCACTCTGAAGTAGAATATGCAAAGTAGATTTATTTCAAGTGGTGATGGGGGAGAATGATGTGTGTAATAAATTGGCCAAGTGATTACAAGAAAAATATGACATATTCATATTATTAAGTAATTTAAAAAATCACACAGAAGTGAGTGATTCATCAATGTTATTATCTAGCACTAAGAGTGATAAATTAAAGGATATGAAGCAACTTTTTTTCAACATTAAATATGAATTCTGCCTAGCAAAGAGTAACAATGTTTAAATGAAAAGTTTTACTGTCTCTTCAGTATGTCATTAACTAAGTCAAAGCAAATTAAACACATACTGTGGTTTGGGTTTTCTTTAATATTGTCATCTTCCTATAGGAATTACCAAATGACATTGATTTTTCAAAATTTATGGCCAGACTACTGGTTTTATTTTAAATTTTAAAAAGGCAAACAATGAGTCATGGAACACTATATCATAAACTAATGATATGCTGTATCACGACTAACATAACATAATAAAAAATAAAAAATAGAAAGATACCCTATTTTTAAAATTATGTTCAATTAACTAATATACAGTGTATCCTTAGTTTTGAAAGTTAGAGAAAAGGAGGTGGATGTGGGGATGGGGTATTTGGGGGGTGGGCATTAAGGGGAGCAGGTGATATGATGAACACTCGGTGTTCTTTGAAACTAAGGAATCATTTATCATTATGCCAAAAACAAATGATGTACTCTACAAAGGCTAATTGAATTTAAATTAAAAAAAGAAAGGAAATAAAATATGATGTGGCCTACTGGATATAGTGCTGCTAATTTGTCTTGTGCCCAGTACTCCACAGTAATTGAACTGCCTTTCTGAGGACTAAAATTTAAAAAAAAAAAAAAAAAGTAGTTTAACACGGGCGAAAAAATAAGTAAATAAAAAGCTACCCTAGAGCTGGGTGATGGGTGAAGGAGGGCACTGAGGTGATGAGCACTGGGTGTTACATGAAACTGAGGAATCACTACGTTAACTCTGAAACTAGTAATGCGCTATATGTTAATTAAATTAAATTTCAATTTAAAAAAAGTTACCTTAATTTTTTTAAGAAATCATATTTTTATTTTTATTTTTTTCAGTGTTCCAAGATTCATTGTTTATGCACCACACCCACTGCTCCGTGCAATATGTGCCCTCCTTAATACCCACCACCAAAACCCCTCCAAAGCCCTGTTTGTTTCTCAGAGTCCACAGTGTCTCATGGTTCACCTCCCCCTCCGATTTCCCCTAGCTCATTCTCCCCCTTAATTTTTAAATTTAAATTCAATTAGCAAAGGTACAGTACATCAGTTGTTTTTGATATAATTTTCAGTAATTCATTAGTTCAGTATATCACCCAGTGTTCAGCATCAAAGCTACCCTAATTTACTAGCACCATGCCCAGTGACTTAAATAATATGACTTAAATTAAGTCATATAAAGATACTGCATTTTTCACCTTACATTTTCGTTTCTTCCACCAGAAAATGAGTTATATTTACATTAAAAAGAGTGTCTACCATTTATCATAGTGTTTGTCTATGTTAGCAAAAATGTAAGATCTAGAAGACATTTAGCTAACAAGTAAATAAATGAATGAATGAGTAGATGAACACATGTATGGGTGTTTATCCATTTGAATAGATCTTTCTTTATACTCCTCACTGTAACCAGTGTATATACCTATAGAGTAAAACGCTCATATAATTTAGTATCTTAAAATAGTATGCTTCAACCAAAGAACTGTCATACAGTTTGACCACTTAGCTAAATCAAATGCCTGTTAATGACCAAAGACTCCATTCATTTGTGCCTTTGCTATATTGTTCCCCTTTCCGTAGATATTAAATCTCAGTTCATAAATTAGCACATTATCCTTAAAACCCAGTCTCTATAAACATTCGGGTGCATGTGTCTTATGGACATTGGGGAGGGTATGTGATTTGGTGAGTGCTGTGAAGTGTGTAAACCTGGTGATTCACAGACCTGTACCCCTGGGGATAAAAATATATGTTTATAAAAATAAAAAATTAAAAAAAAACCCAGTCTCTAATTTCTATGGACACTAAATATGGAATTATTAAAGTTAAAGTGGTACAAACAAAAAAAAGTTTCCTTTAGATAATATTTTTAAATAAGCCAATAAAAAGAACCCAAAATTCGGGCTGAAATTTTCTTATATATGTCCTGGGGTATAGAACAAAATGAGTATCAAAGAATCAGGGAAACCAGCCTCCAAGATGGACAAGACTCTGAACAAAAATTGCAGGACAGAAATTGTGATTTCTCTGTCACATCTCCCTCTCCTGCCCCACGAGTCTCCTTACTGCCCCTCTTACATCTTTGTTTCTCAGAGTATAGATTAGAGGGTTGAGGCTAGGCGTGACTACAGTATAAAAGAGGGCAATGAACTTGCCTTGATCTTGAGACTTTCCTGATGGTGGCTGCAGATATATGCAGATGACGGGAATGAAAAAGAGGGACACAACCATAAGATGGGCTCCACATGTCCTAAAAGCTCTCTGAAGTCCGGCGGTTGACTGCATCCTCAGCACAGCCCGGGCAATGGCACTATATGAGCTGAGAATGAGGATGAGTGGTGTGAGAACAAAAATGGAGCTCGTGATCAGGAGGGTCAGTTCATTCGCATGGGTATCAGCACATGATAGTCGCAGCAGTGCTGGAACTTCACAGAAGAAATGGTCCACTTGGCGATGTCCACATAAGGGCACCCAGAAGGTAAAGGAAGAATGAAGTGCTGAGGCGGTAAAGCCACTGACCCAGGAAGCCACAGCCAACAGGTGGCAGAAACGAGGATTCATGAGGACAGCGTAATGCAAGGGTCTACAGACAGCTGCATAACGGTCATAGGACATCACCACCAGGAGGACACACTCTGTGGTTCCCAGTGCAAGGACAAAGTAAAGTTGAATCATGCAACCGGTGTAAGAGATGGTCTTTTCTGGGCCCCAGAGGTTGACCAGCAACTGAGGGATGGAGCTGGTGGTGTAGCAGAGATCCAGAAAAGAGAGGTTTGAGAGGAAGAAGTACATGGGCGTGTGGAGATGAGCATCCAGGTATGACAAGATAATGATAAACAGGTTGCCCACCAATGTCATTAAGTAGAATATCAAGATGACCACAAAGAGAGCTACCTCCAGATGGGGCCAGTTGGAAAAACCCAGTAGAACAAAGTAACCTTCAGAACTTGAATTTTCTCCCGTCATCATTCATTTTTCTCTGTACCTGAAGGAAGAATCATAAACTCAATAGCTGCCCACTCATTGCCAGTCTCCTACGTGCAGACTGGCAAAAACCTATGACATTTCTAAGTACTGCTCTTATGAAAATAGCATTTTTATAGCTTTATTTTTATGTGTCATTCAGATATTTTTCTTGTTGTGGGTAAAAAATCAATAACTTTTCAAGAGAATGAGTTCTTTTCATGCATCCCTACATTAGTATTTGGGTAAATAAAAATTAAAGATCACATCCCACACAGCCAAAAGACAATTTTCATAAAAATAATCTTTTTGAGTTTTACAAAAAGATACGCTTTCACTTTATTCACCTTTTATGTATTTCAGGGTTACTTCCTGTTTTGTGGGACAGAGAAAGGGACATCTGTAGTTTAAATAATCTTACATATAAATGGGGGTTTACCATGAGATGAAAAATAACTCAGTAACAATTTTAAAATGTCAATGTTGGGTGAAAAAAAATAAGCTTCAATTGCATTATAAGATGAACAAAATATTCTTATTTATTTATGGTAATAGCTTATATCTAGACATAAAATTGCATGTGACTGAACTATAAGCATGTGTGTAACACACATCCAAAAATGGGTATTCACACTATGAGCTAAAATAAAGATCTTAATCCTGATTGAAAAGTGAAATAGACTGGATGTTTCAATAATAGAATGCTTCCAATCACAAATGAGACTAGAGCTAGCTTTGCATGACCAAAATGAAAATACAGAGTTGAAGGAAACTGCAGAGGGAACACGAGGAAAGAGGAGGGTGTTTGGAGCAGGAAAGAGGGTAGGAACCAGTGGTGGTGCTTGGGATTGAAAGGGTGTGAATCGCAGGCTGTGAGGCCTGGACAACAGCATGGAAATACAGTTTCTACACAATCTCATGTGCTTCAGAACAGCAGCTAAGACATTTGAACTCTGAGTCATAATTTATAATTATTCCACATTTTTAGGTTTTCTACGATTTCAGTTAGTGCCTCTGAATAGAAAATTAATTGAGTTTTAATGGACAAAGGTTGTGAGGATTGCATAAAATCCAATTAACAATTTATCTTGTGTTTGTTCTTTTGTAAAAAAATGAAGTTACGCAACTCAAATGTACATTAATAATTTGGTTTTAGTTGGCTTTTTCTCTTGTGTTACTAATTTTTCATAGAAAAGACAAACACTTTAATATATAGTTGCTTTTAAAAGATATAATAGCTCAGACTTACATGTTCCCAAACAGTTTTCCCAGCCACATCTGCCCCTCACTCTCTGATAGAAGATGGCAAAGACAAATTCAATCAGAACAGATCCACCTGCAGTCTTTTGAGGGACTTTTACTAGCTCAAATATTGTAACCTTGAAAGAGATAAGGGATGTCTAATTGGTTGAGTTACAGCTAGAAAGAAAGGACCATTGAATGTGACCCAAAACCTTATGACTAACTCTCAAAGATAACTATATGTTTTTTAATATTATTGATAAGGTAAGTGTCAACCTCATGAGGGATGGGGGGGGGGTGTTCTAAGGGATTTCTTATTTCCCTAAAATAAATAGTAATAAAACACAAAATATTTTAATTCAGATGCTGTGGGTGTTTCCTTCCCTTACAAAGCAGCCTGAATTCCTTACTACATTAATTAAAAGAAAGTGGCAGTTATGTGTTGTTTCTTTAACTGCTGCGTCAGCTGTTGTTCAGCATTCTCCTAGAAGTAAAAAGGGATAGGAGATAAGGGGCAAAAAATACAGAATTCATAATGAAAGAAGTTCGGAGATTCATGGCTTGATTTCCTCTTAGTGGAGAAGGGGGAATGAAGACCCTATCAATAGTACCTTTTGAACTGTGGAACAAAATCTCTCTCTCTTCCTTGAAGACAAACATTGTAGGGAAAATGGATGGCTTAGCAGTGTCTGCTCACCCCAGCGTCACTAACAGACATTCTCTGAATTCCTGTCATATCTGTTCCTTTGAACTAAACTTGAGTCGTAAGCGGCACTCTCTCAACCTTTCCATGTTGACTTTCCTGTATTTATCCACTCTCCCTGCTGTTCTTTTCCTGGCCTATGCCTTACTGTACTTAGCAACACAAACATTCAGCCTGCCATGCAATCTGAAAATATCACCCTGTCTTCCTGTATCATTTGTGCTAATGTTCAAAATCTATCCTTGGGAAGCAGAGTCTAAAACAAACTGTGATTGTCAGTATCACAGAAGAGAAAGCCTGGTCTTGTCCAAAAGATGTACTTTGAACAGAATGCCGGAATTCTTTAGGGCATTTAAGGTATCAGGGGATGGAATTCTTATCCCAGAGCAAACAGAACCTTTGTGGAAACAAAAAGGACTTTCATTCCTTGACTGGGACCATGGGGAACACAAATATCAATATTGCAATTAATGTCCTTCAAGGAACTGTCCAGGTAAGAACAGTATAATGTTCACAAGATAAAACTCATTGTTTAATTATGTTCAGTTAAACAACATATAGTACATCATTAGTTTTTAATGTAGTGTTCAGTGATTCATTAGCTGTGCATAATACCCAGTTCTCATCACAACACATGCCCTCCTTAATACCTACCACCAGGCTACCCCATATCACCAACACCCTCCCTTCTGTAGCCCTCAGTTTGTTTCCTGGGGTCCACAGTCTCTCATGGTTTGTCTCCCTCCCTGATTTCTTCCCGTTTAGTTTTCCCTCACTTCTGCTAGGGTTCTATGTGTTATTCCTTCTTTCCACATATGAATGAAACCATATGATAATTGTCTTTCTCTGCTAGACTTATTTCACTTTGCACAATCCTCCAGTTCCATCCATGTCAATGCAAATGGTAGGTATTCATCCTTTCTGATGGTTGAATAGTATTCCATTGTATATTTGAACCACATATTCTTTATCCATTCATCTGTTGAAGGACATCTCACATCCTTTCACAGTTTGGCTCTTGTGGACATTGTTTCTATGAGCATTGGAGAGCATGTGCCCCTTATTTTCACTACATCTGTATCTTTGGGATAACTACCTAGTTGAACAATTGCTGAGTTGTAGGGTAGCTCTATTTTTAATGCCTTGAGGGACCTTCATATAGTTTTCCAGAGTGGCCGCACCAGGTTGCCTTCTTACACAATAGTGTAAGAGGGTTCCTCTTCCTAAACATCCTTGCCAACATTTGTTGTTTCCTATTTTAAAAATTTTTGTCATTCTGACTGGTGTGAGGTGGTATCTCATTGTGGTTTTGATTGGTATTTTCTTGATGGTATTTAGTGATGTTGGACATTTTTTCTTGTGTCTGTTAGCCTTTTGCCTATCTTTTTTGGAGAAGTGTCTGTTCATGCCTTCTGCCCATTTCTTGACTGGTTTATTTGTTTTTGGGGTGTTGAGTTTGTCAAAATAATCCTCTTCACAGAAATACCTTCAACTTGATGTCGCATTTGTACCAAGATGCCACAAAATTTATCACCAAACGACAGGGGAAAAGTTGCTTTGAGTTGTATTGTCAATGAAGGGAATCGGTTCTGCAGAGTCACCTGATTTTTCCACTCCTTCCCATCAGGGTAGATCCAAATTTACCAGATAACTGGTTAGAAGTAGGCGAGATTCAGGATTTATGAAACAGGAAAGGTGGTATATATTAAAACTAAACTTTTCTTTATTATCCTAATGGTCTTTGAGAGTCATCCTACACTGTTTATGCCTTCTTGGTTGTCTTTTAAATTCAATTGTACGTTTATGCCTACAAAATTGAGAGAAGCTATTTAAAGAGTATTTAGAGCCCCAAATACTCTCCTTCCCTCATCTCTCTCATCTCATCTTCCCTTATCTCCTTCCACAAGCATATCTATTCTCACCCCAACAGGACTCTGGTGTTTCATTCTATGGAAATGTCTCTCAACTACACATTATTAGGCAGATTCATTAACTAAACCCTAGCCCTCGCCCCAACTCTAACCCTTAACTCCTAATTCCTAACCCCTAATTCAAACCCTGACATAAATTTAACCCTCTTGAGAGTCTCTGAGCTGCAGGATACTAGGCACATACCATCACTCTGGCAGTAACACCAACCCTTCCCATAAACCTGGTCCTAAACCTAAACCTAACCCTAGAGCTGAGAAAAAAAAAAGATGTCATAATATTTATATATTAATATATTACTTGGCCTTAAAAAAAGAATGAAGTTTTTCCATTTGCAATTACATGGATGGAGCTACAGAGTATAATGTTAAGTGAAATAAGTCAGTAAGAGAAAGACAAATACTGCATGATTTAGTATATATGTGGAATTTAAGAAATAAAACCAATGAGAGCAAAGGGTTGGGGGAGAGAGAGGCAAACCAAGATACAAACTCTTAACTACAGAGAACAATCTGGTGATTATCAGAGGGGAGATGTGGGGGGAGGTGATTGGAGGGGATCACTTGTGATGAGAAATCCTGTTGTATATAAGTGATGAGTCACTAAATTCTACACCTGAAACTAATACTACATTGTATGTTAGCTAACTCTGGAATTTAAATAATAAAAAAAACTTCTGAAATTTCTGAAAATAATTCATATATCACTCAAACCTTTTATACTGAATGTTATGATGATTATCAATTTTAATTTTTCAAAAATCTTCCATTAACAACTTCCCTTGACTTACCATTTAAACCTCTGTCCATGAAGGGATTTTCATTTCCTAATAACAAATCACATGGCTAATGCTGTGGCCTGTTTTCTATATTGCATATCTGCTCATCTACCAAGAGGCACAGACATTAATTAGAAAGTCTTAAGCTGGTATCTCCCTTATTTCCTCCAAACTCTAACAGTGCTTTGGTTCTACAATAGCCCAACTCATCTCACTTGCCTTTCACACTTGAACTCTGTCTGGATACCTTAGGCTTTACATAGTAGCTTCCGATTTTACACTGGTTCTGATGTGCCTTCCCTAGTAATAATAGCAAATACTTCTAATGAACTTAATAAGCATTAGAATATTTTAAACACTTGGCATAAGGTGGCCCTTTTAATCCCCACCAGTACCCTATACAGAAAGCTAGTGTAATTACCAACTTCTCTAAATGAGGAAACTGAGGTACAGAGAACTTAAGCCACTCATCTTTGGCCACAGTGTTAGTGGTGGCAGCAGGATGTGAAACCAAGTATGCTGGCTCCAAAGCCATATCTTTTTGTCACTCCGATATAAGTTCAGCCACACACATTTTGCGAATATATGTGAGAGATAAACCACTGCCACACAAAGCCATCTTCCATTAATGTAAACCATTAAAGTCTCCTGTGATATTATAGAGAAAGTGATGTAGTATTCTGTTTGTACAAGGATAGAAAACTACTATTTCACCTTCTCAGCTCAACCACTTATGGCAGCTCCCTCCCCCTTCTGTTTATCTGCCCATGGAATCATGGCTCCCTGCTTCATACTTTGAGACTAACGTCCTGAGAGATTCTGTTTGTAGAGATCCAGATGTATCTTCTTACATCTCGGGGTGGTTTCATGGATGTTCAGAATTGTCTGCTAGATACCCAGTGCAATTCAGGGGACATGTTGAAAGAAGTTCCCCTACCCCTCCACCATCTTTTTCCTCTGAATGGACATTTCTCCAAGGAAGACATACAAATGGCTAACAGACAGATGAAAAAATGTTCAACATCATTAGCCATCAGGGCAATTAAAATCAAAACCATGATGAGAAACCACCTTACAACAGTTACAATGACAAAAGTTGACAAGACAAGAAACTACAAGTCTTGGCAAAGTGGTGGAGAAAGGGGGATCCTCTTACACTGTTGGTGGGAATGAGTACAGCCACTTTGGAAAATAGTATGGAGGTTACTCAAGATGGTAAAAATAGAGCTACCCCATGACCCAGCAATTGAACTATTGAGTATTTACTGCAAAGATACAGATATAGGGAAAAGAAGGGTCTTATGCATCCAAATGTTCATAGCAGCAATGTCCACAATAGCCAAACTGTGGAAGGAGACAAGAAGTCCTTCAACAGATGAATGGATAAAGATGTGGTCCATATATACAAAGGAATATTGCTCAACCATCTGAAAGGATGAATACCCACTATTTGCATTAACATGGACTGGAGGAGATTGTGCTAAGTGAAATAAGTCAAACAGAGAAAGACAATTATATGGTTTCACTTATATGTGGAATGTAAGGAATAGCATGGAGTACATGAGAACAAGGACTGGAAAAATGAAAGGCAGGAATCTGAGAGAGAGATGAACCATGAGAGACTATGGACTCTGGAAATCAAACTGAGGGTTTCAGAGGGGAGGTGAGTGGGGGGATGGGTGAGCACAGTAACAGTTATTTCATGGAGCACTGTGTATTATACACAAACAATGAATCATGGAACACTACATCAAAAATTAATGATGTAGAGAGCCCAGATAGGGACCCTCAA
>NC_081561.1:26369072-26376086 GCF_022355385.1 Mustela nigripes | reverse complement strand
TCTATACTCTGAGAAACAAAGATGTAAGAGGGGCAGTAAGGAGACTCATGGGGCAGGAGAGGGAGATGTGACAGAGAGATCACAATTTCTGTCCTGCAATTTTTGTTCAGAGTCTTGTCCATCTTGGAGGGTGGTTTCCCTGATTCTTTGATACTCATTTTGTTCCACACCCCAGGACATATATAAGAAAATTTCAGCCCGAATTTTGGGTTCTTTTTATTGGCTTATTTAAAAATATTATCTAAAGGAAACTTTTTTTTGTTTGTACCACTTTAACTTTAATAATTCCATATTTAGTGTCCATAGAAATTAGAGACTGGGTTTTAAGGATAATGTGCTAATTTATGAACTGAGATTTAATATCTACGGAAAGGGGAACAATATAGCAAAGGCACAAATGAATGGAGTCTTTGGTCATTAACAGGCATTTGATTTAGCTAAGTGGTCAAACTGTATGACAGTTCTTTGGTTGAAGCATACTATTTTAAGATACTAAATTATATGAGTGTTTTACTCTATAGGTATATACACTGGTTACAGTGAGGAGTATAAAGAAAGATCTATTCAAATGGATAAACACCCATACATGTGTTCATCTACTCATTCATTCATTTATTTACTTGTTACCTAAATGTCTTCTAGATCTTACATTTTTGCTAACATAGACAAACACTATGATAAATGGTAGACACTCTTTTTAATGTAAATATAACTCATTTTCTGGTGGAAGAAATGAAAATGTAAGGTGAAAAATGCAGTATCTTTATATGACTTAATTTAAGTCATATTATTTAAGTCACTGGGCATGGTGCTAGTAAATTAGGGTAGCTTTGATGCTGAACACTGGGTGATATACTGAACTAATGAATTACTGAAAATTATATCAAAAACAACTGATGTACTGTACCTTTGCTAATTGAATTTAAATTTAAAAATTAAGGGGGAGAATGAGCTAGGGGAAATCGGAGGGGGAGGTGAACCATGAGACACTGTGGACTCTGAGAAACAAACAGGGCTTTGGAGGGGTTTTGGTGGTGGGTATTAAGGAGGGCACATATTGCACGGAGCAGTGGGTGTGGTGCATAAACAATGAATCTTGGAACACTGAAAAAAATAAAAATAAAAATATGATTTCTTAAAAAAATTAAGGTAACTTTTTTTAAATTGAAATTTAATTTAATTAACATATAGCGCATTACTAGTTTCAGAGTTAACGTAGTGATTCCTCAGTTTCATGTAACACCCAGTGCTCATCACCTCAGTGCCCTCCTTCACCCATCACCCAGCTCTAGGGTAGCTTTTTATTTATTTATTTTTTTCGCCCGTGTTAAACTACTTTTTTTTTTTTTTTTAAATTTTAGTCCTCAGAAAGGCAGTTCAATTACTGTGGAGTACTGGGCACAAGACAAATTAGCAGCACTATATCCAGTAGGCCACATCATATTTTATTTCCTTTCTTTTTTTAATTTAAATTCAATTAGCCTTTGTAGAGTACATCATTTGTTTTTGGTATAATGTTAAATGATTCCTTAGTTTCAAAGAACACCGAGTGTTCATCATATCACCTGCTCCCCTTAATGCCCACCCCCCAACTACCCCATCCCCACATCCACCTCCTTTTCTCTAACTTTCAAAACTAAGGATACACTGTATATTAGTTAATTGAACATAATTTTAAAAATAGGGTATCTTTCTATTTTTTATTTTTTATTATGTTATGTTAGTCGTGATGCAGCATATCATTAGTTTATGATATAGTGTTCCATGACTCACTGTTTGCTTTTTTGAAATTTAAAATAAAACCAGTGGTCTGGCCATAAATCTTGAAAAATCAATATAATTTGGTAATTCCTATAGGAAGATGACAATATATTTTTTTTTTTTTTTAATTTTTTATTTTTTATAAACATATATTTTTATCCCCAGGGTCACCTTGCAGGAAGATGACAATATTAAAGAAAACCCAAACCACAGTATGTGTTTAATTTGCTTTGACTTAGTTAATGACATACTGAAGAGACAGTAAAACTTTTCTTTTAAACATTGTTACTCTTTGCTAGGCAGAATTCATTTTTAATGTTGAAAAGAAAATTGATTCATATCCTTTAATTTATCACTCTTAGTGGTAGTTAATAACATTGATGAATCACACACTTCTGTGTGATTTTTTTTAACTACTTAATAATATGAATATGTCATATTTTTCTTGTAATCACTTGGCCAATTTATTACACACATCATTCTCCCCCATCACCACTTGAAATAAATCTACTTTGCATATTCTACTTCAGAATGGAAGACATGTTCAATCAAAGCTAGTCAGCTTATAGATAGGAACAGTGGTCTAGGGACAATTTATTTTATTTTATTTTGTTTTGTTTTGTTTTATTTTGTTATGTTAGTCACCATACAGTACTTCATTCGTTTTTGACATAGTGCTCCATGATTCACTGTTTGCAGACAATTTTTTTTTAAGCAGTATCTTAGAAACTCATTACATTTGTAGCTGTAATTCAGACATTAGTTGTGGTTTTTCACCTCTTTTAAGATCTAGATGTAATTAACCTAGATCTTTTTAAATAGATCATAAAATTAAGAAAATAGATGTGCTGGGTTTCCCCTAGGTTCCTGAGTGCATTACCATTATGTGGTCTGCTGTACTTGGATTCCCTCTCTGCAAATTTTGCTTTATTCTCTCATCTTGTTTTTATTTTTTTATTTTTATTTTTTAAATTTCTTTTCAGTGTACCAGAACTCATTGTTTATGCACCACACCCAGTGCTCCATGCAATACATGCCCTCCATAATACCCACCACCAGGCTCACCCAATATCCCACCCCCCTCCCCTTCACAACCCTCAGATTGTTTTTCAGAGCCCATAGTCTCTCATGGTTTGTCTCCCCCTCTAATTTCCCCCAACTCCCTTCTCTCCATCTCCCCATGTCCTCCATGTTATTTCTTATGCTCCACAAATATCTCATCTTGCTTTTAATCTCTCACTGGACATGAACACTGATAGAAGGTACAGTCCCATGTCTTGAACCTATCCACAAGTAAGGCTCTTGTATGTAATAGAATTTTTATTAAATATTAAGTAATTAAATAATAATTTTAATATTAAATCATGTGATGGGATCACTTCACATATCACACAAACTTTACAAAATGTAAAAACACAGACTCCTCCTGCCTCCCTGGAGATCTTACCATTGGGAAACCTCATGTAGCACTCCAATCTTTCATATAAATGGTCCTCTTTTTTCCAAGTCTAGCAAAGTATAATTTACATATGATAAAATCCATCCACTTAAAATGTACATTTCAATGAGTTTTCACAAATGTATAGTTAAACTTGTTGTGTCTTGTGTTTTTAATTTTAGCCATTCTGACAGGTGTGAGGTGGTATCATCCTGGTTTTGATTTGTATTTCCCTAATGATGAGTGGCATTGAGCATCATTTCATGTTTCTGTTAGCCATATGGATGCCTTCTTTAGAAAAGTGTCCATTCATTTTATCTGCCCAATTCTTGACCAGATTATTTGGGGGTTTTGGGTTGAGTTTAGTAAGTTCTTTATAGATTTTGGATACTAACCCTTTAACAGACATGTCATTTGCAAATATCTTCTCCTATTCCCAGGCTGCCATTTAGTTTTGTTGATTGTTTCCTTCACTATGCAGAGGCTTTTTATCTAGATGAAGTCCCAATAGTTTATTTTTGCTTTTGTTTCCCTTGCCTGTGGTGACATGTCTAGTAAGAAGTTGCTACAGTTGAGGTCAAAGAGGTTACTGCCTGTTTTCTCCTCTAGGATTTTGATGGACTCCTGCCTCTAACTAAGGTCTTTGATCCATTTTGAGTTTATCTTTGGGTATGGTTTAAGAAAGTGATCCAGTTTCAAGAGATTATGCTGAGTGAAATAAGTCAAGCAGAGAGAGTCAAGTATCATATGGTTTCACTTATTTGAGGAGCATAACAAATAACGTGGAGGACATGGGGGAAATGGAGAGGAGAAGGGAGTTGAGGGAAATTGGAAGGGGAGGTGAACCATGAGAGACTATGGACTCTGAAAAACAACCTGAGAGTTTTGAAGGGGCAGGGAGTGGGAGGTTGGGGGAACCAGGTGGTGGGTATTAAGGAGGGCACAGATTGCATGGAGCACTGGGTGTGGTGCAAAAACAATGAATATTGTTACACTGAAAAGAAAATTAAAAAAAAAAAAAGAAAAGAAAGAAAGAAAGTGATCCAGTTTCATTCTTCCTTTGCTGTGAACTTTTCATAGATGGTTTTTATGAAATTAAGGAAAGTTCCCTCTATCCCTACAATATGAAGAGTTTTATCAAGAAAGGGTGCTGTACATCAGAAAGGATGAATACCCAACTTTTGTATCAATATTGATTGGACTGGAGGAAATTATGCTGACTGAAATGAGTCAAGCAGAGAAAATCAATTATCATATAGTTTCACTTACTTTTGGAGCATAGGGAATAACATGGAGGACATTAGGAGAAGGAAAGGAAAAGTGAATTGGGGAAAACTGGAAGGGGAGATGAAGCATGAGAGACTGTAGACTCTGAGAAACAAACAGGGTCTTGGAGGGGAGGAAAGTGGGGGGATGGGTATGCCTGGAGTTGGGTATTATTACAGAGGGCACATATTGCATGGAGCACTGGGTGTGGTACATAAACAATGAATCTCAGAACACTGAAAAAATAAAATAAAAAATTTTTTAAAAGGGTGCTGTATTTTGTCAAATGTTTTTTCTGCATCAGTTGAGAGGATCATATGGTTCTAGAGTTTTGTTTTGTTTAAATGCTCTATCCTATTGACTGATTTGTGAATGTTGAGCCACCCTTGAATCCCAGGCATAAAACCCACTTGGTCATGGTAAATAATCCTTTTAATGTTGGATCCTATTGACTAGGATCTTATTACTTAGTATTTTGGCATCCGTGTTCATCAGAGATATTGGTCTGTAATTCTCCTTTTTGATGAGGTCTTTGCCCGGTTTCGGAGCAGGGCAATGCTGGCCTCATAAGAGGAGTTTGGAACCATGGTACTAGCACAAAAACAGACACATAGACCAATGGAACAGAAGAGAGACCTCAGAAATGGACTCTCAACTTTCTTGTCAATTAATCTGTGACAAATCAGGAAAAAACACCCAATGGAAAAAAAGACAGACTCTTCAATGAATGGTGCTTGGAAAATTGGACTGCTACATATAGAATGAAAGTGGACCATTCCCTTACATCATACACAAAGTTAAACCCACAATGCATGAAAGATCTCAATGTGAGACAGGAATCCATCAAAATCCTAGACGAGAACATAGGCAGTTACCTCTTGTACATTAGTCCACAGCAACTCCTTTCAAGACATGTCCCCAAAGACAAGGGAAACAAAAGCAAAAAGGAACTTTTCAGACTTAACCAAGATAAAAATTTTCTGTACAGCAAAGGAAACAACCAACAAAACTAAGAGGCAACTCACGGAATGGGAGAAGATATTTATAAATGACATTAAAGATAAGGATCTGATATCCAAGATCTATAAAGTAGTTCTCAAACGAACACCCAAAAATAAAGAATCCAGTCAAGAAATGGGCAAAAGATATGAAAAGAAAATTCTCTAGAGAAGACAAAGAAATGGCTAACAGACACATGAAACATTGTTCTACATTACTAGCCATCAGAGAAATAAAAATCAAAACCACACTGAGATACCACCCTACACCAGTTAGAATGGCAAAACTTAACAAGACAGGAAACAACAGATGTTGACAAGGGTGTGGAGAAAGGGGAACCCTCTTACACTGTTGGTGGGGATGCAAGTTGGTGCAGCCACTTTGGAATGTAAATGTGCTCAGTGCCCCAATCAAAAGACACAGGCTATCAGAATGGATAAAAAACCAAAACCCATCAATATGCTGTCTACAAGAAACTCATTTTAGACCCAAAGATACCTCCAGACTTAAAGTGAGGGGGTGGAAAACAATTTACCATGCTAATGGACATCAAAAGAAAGCTGGGGTGGAAATCCTTATATCAGATCAATTAGATTTTAAGCCAAACACTATAATAAGAAATGAGGAAGGACACTATATCATACTCAAAGAGTCTATCCAACAAGAAGATCTAACAGTTTTAAATATCTATGCCCCTAACATGGGAGCAGCCAACTACATAAACCAATTAATAACAAAATCAAAGAAACACATCAACAATAATACAATAAGAGTAGGGGACTTTAACACTCCCCTCACCGAAATGGACAGATCATCCAAGCAAAAGATCAACAAAGAAATAAGGACCTTAAATGACACACTGGACCAGATGGACATCACAGATATATTCATAACATTTCAGAATACACATTCTTCTCTAGTGCACATGGAACATTCTCCAGAATAGATAACATCCTGGGCCACAAAGCAGGTCTCAACCGGTACCAAAAGACTGGCATCATTCCCTGCATATTTTCAGACCACAATGCTCTGAAGCTAGAACTCAATCACAAGAGGAAATTTGGAAAGTACCCAAATACATGGAGACTAAACAGCACCTTTCTAAAGAATGAATGGGCCAACCAAGAAATTAAAGATGAATTGAAAAAATTCACGGGAACAAATGATAATGAAAACACAACTGTTCAAAATCTGTGGGACACAGCAAAGGCAGTCCTGAGGGTAAAATATATAGCAATACAAGCCTTTCTCAAGAAACAAGAAAGGTCTCAAGTACACAACCTAACCCTACACCTAAAGGAGCTGGAGAAAGAACAACAAAGAAAGCCTAAACCCGCAGGAGAAGAGAAATCATAAAGATCAGAGCAGAAATAAATGAAATGGAAACTTAAAAAACAATAGAACAAATCAAAGAAACTAGGAGCTTGTTCTTCAAAAGAATTAATAAGATTGATTAAACCCCTGGCCAGACTTATCAAAAAGAAAAGAGAAAAAACCCAAATAAATAAAATCATGAATGAAAGAGGAGAGATCACAACCAACACCAAAGA
>NC_081561.1:26338367-26366072 GCF_022355385.1 Mustela nigripes | reverse complement strand
TGTAAATTCAAATGGGGTTAAGTCTTAGTAATGATCTGCCTTTAAAACCACAAAGTGGACTAAAGAAACTTCGAAGAACTCGGGTCATTAACGTGCCTGATCACTTCACCTCCACAGACTGAGGAAAATTAACTTGATAATATGATTCTTGATGGTCTTTTTTCATGTATAAGCACCGCTGTGTGGCCGTAGTCAATCTCACGGTGCTCTCTGCAGACCTGGAGGGAGACATGGTATAGAAAAAAGAATTGCCCTTAAGTCCTGGCCTCACCACTACCGAGTATGCAGATCATTTATGGTCACTGAGTCACAGTAGCAATAACATGTAGTTCACATCTGTTTTTCAGTGTCTGTCTCATGTCAGTCAGGGAGGGATTCGATGGTCAAGTGTTGGGGATGAAGGAGTGCCCTTGTCCTGATGAGTACTGGGTAATGTATGGAGTGCTCCACCACTGCATTGCACACCTGAAACTATACTACACTGTAGGTTAACCAACTGGAAATTGAATAAAAATTTTTAAAAAGATATATAAAGATGTCTCACCTGTGGTTAACACAATAAATTATGCCAGCCGTAATTTTACTACCTTGAATCAAATCATCTAGGACCAATATTTTGTACACACATAAGAAAAGGGAGAACTGAAATGTCTTTTACCACTTAGTTGTCTGTGCTCTCTGCATATAAATTATATACTTTATCATTTAAAACTGATGCTCGACCTCATCAATTTAATTGAACATAACTACTAAAAAACAGGGGAACTACTTTCTAACCTAAAAGAATCATACTGTATTTCACAGGGGTTCTATTTAATTGACCACAAATTATATTTGGTGTTTAATTATTCATTATAATAATCAAATTTGGTTCAGTTCCAATAAGAGTATTCAATAATTATGTATTGATTACTTTTCTATTTTATATTTTTCTAGGAATGAAAAATAAGTGAGTCATCATGAACTGGGCTAACGAGAGCTCCTCAAGAGAGTTTATACTACTTGGCTTCTCAGACAAGCCCTGGCTACAAATGCCTCTGTTTTTGCTCCTATTAATATCATACACAATCACCATCTTTGGCAATGTGTCCATAATGATGGTGTGCATTCTGGATCCCAAACTTCACACACCCATGTATTTCTTCCTCGCTAATCTCTCCATCTTAGATCTGTGCTATACCACAAGCACGGTCCCTCATATGTTGAGAAATATTTGTCGCAACAAAAAGACCATCAGCTATGGTGGCTGTGTGGCCCAGCTCATTATCTTCCTGGCCCTGGGTGCTACTGAGTGTCTCCTCCTGGCTGTCATGTCCTTTGACAGATATGTGGCAGTCTGCAGACCCCTGCACTACGTAGTCATTATGAATCATTGGTTCTGCTTAAGGGTGGTAGGCTTCTCGTGGCTCACTGGCTTCAGTAACTCAGTGTTGCAGTCTTCCTTGACCCTTAACATGCCACGCTGTGGTCACAAAGAAGTGGATCACTTTTTCTGCGAGGTGCCTGCCCTTCTCAAGTTATCATGTGCTGACACAAAGCCTATTGAGGCTGAACTCTTTTTCTTTAGTGTATTAATTCTGCTAATTCCAGTGACATTGATCCTCATTTCCTATGGCTTCATAACTCATGCAGTATTGAGAATCAGGTCAGCAGAAGGACGACGAAAAGCTTTTGGGACATGTGGGTCCCATATGGTGGTGGTGTCTCTATTTTTTGGAACAGGTATATACATGTACCTACAACCACCTTCATCCACCTCTAAGGACTGGGGAAAGATGGTTTCCCTCTTCTATGGGATCATCACACCCATGTTGAATCCCCTCATCTACAGCCTTAGAAATAAAGATATGAAGGAGGCCTTCAAGAGGGTGATCCCAAGAATCTTTTTCTACAAAAAATAAGTACTCCTTTGTGATAATAATCTTCTGAGCCTCTATTCTTGAAGATGGTAATAAGGTTTGAACTGATTTTCTTATTTTTCAGGCTCTTATGATTTCACTGTATTCTACCAAAAGTTAGAAATGTTTTCCTCTTTTCAGAAAGCAATGCTGAGACTGTAAGATACCTTATTTAAATTAAAAACCTCTTTGCTTTCCAGAACTTCACTCGATGGACTTTGTTCCTTGAGGACACTTGGGTGATTGACCTTCCTATTTATGTTATTTGTTCTACTACCAACCATTGTCTACCATCTTAGTTTGGGATTTCTGCATCTTTATCATGTTTTAAAAGATTTTATTTATTTGACACACAGAGAGAGACCACAAGTAGGCAGAGAGGCAGGCAGAGAGAGGGGGGAAGCAGGCCCCCTGCTGAGCAGAGACACCCCCCAATTCGGGACTCGATCCCAGGACCCTGAGGTCATGACCTGAGCTGAAGACAGAGGCTTAACCCACTGAGCTACCCAGGTGCTCAAGCATCTATATAATTTTGACCACCCAGTAATTACACTACTAGGGATTTACCCCAAAGATACAAATGTAATGATCTAAAGGGGAACATGCACCCCAGTGTTTGTAGCAGCAGTGTCCACAAGAGTCAATGTATGGAAAGAGCCAAGATGTCCGTTGACAGATGAATGAATAAAGAAGATGTGGTTCATATATAAAATGGAATATTACTCATCCATAAGAAAGGATGAATATTTATCATTTACATCGATGCAGATGGAACTGGAGGGTATTATGCTGAACAAAGTCAGTCAGTCCAAGAAAGACAACTATCATATGGTTTCATTCATATCTGGAAGAAACAATGCATAGGATCATAGGGGAAGTGATGGAAAACTGAGTAGGAAGTCATCAGAGAGGGAAACAAACTGAGAGACTCTTAACTATAGGAAACAAACTGAAGATTGCTGGAGGGGAGGGAGGATGGGAGGAATGGGTAGTTGGGTGACGGGCATTAAAGAAATTACATGATGTAATGGGCACTGTGCTATACACAACTGGTGAATTATTGAGCTCTACATCTGAAGCTAATGATGTACTATAAGTTGGCTAATTGAATTTAAATTTAGAAAAAAAAGATATTTTTATTTATCTATTTATGAGAGAGTGAGAAAGAAAGAGAACACCAGTTTGGGAGAGGAGCAGAAGGAGAAGCAGCCTCCCCAGTGAGTGGGGAGCCTGATGCAGGGCTGGGTCCTGGGGCTCCAGGATCATGACCTGAGCCAAAAGCAGATGCTTAACTGATTGAGCCATGCAGGTGCCCCCCGTTACATTTTTATCATTATATAGCCCATGATCTCAAGGCAAAAATTCCCATCATCACCCAAGCCTTCCGTAACTTCACTCTCACACACCTTGATATGCATCATGTTCTCCTTCCAGAGTTGCTTGAAACATGTAGTATCTGCCTCTAATCTAGCAGGCTTAAACTAGTTAGGTGTGCACATCTCATACTAGAGACTTGAAATATCAGCTAAGTTTCATTTCTTGCACTATGTTTAATTCATCATTTTACTCCCCATGGACAGCATTTCTCCTTTTTCTCCTTTTGGAAAATCCTTATTTGTCTCAAGTTCTGCCCCAAACATGCAGGGTCTCCTCTAAAGAGGACTTTTCAGAAGAAAAGTAGTCAACAGTTACCCTACTGAAGAAATACTCTAGTTGCTGGAGGAAATGACCCTTCAACCCAGGCACTTAAGTAATAATTTGCAGTTAGCAATGTAAGGATATAGATGAGGCAACATTCAGGCAACATAGAAAGGGTTACAAAACAAAGCTTTACAGTATTTCATATTATGTTTAACATTTTCATGTTAAATTACAAGGAGTTTAATATGATTACAATATAAAGTAAAAACACACACACAAAATGAGGCTGGAGACGTGAGCTGAGAAGTGTGGCTGTATCAAGTTAACAAAGCAGAATAATTTCAGCGTAGAAGGTGCCACCAACAGTGAAAAGTAACTAAAAAAATAAGTACAGAATATGGCTCTTATATAATTTTCATGTGTTTACTAAATACAGCATTTCAAATAAATGAGAAAAGGAATAACTTTAAAAATATGGTGCTTAAAAAGTTGCTTTTCTCAGAAAAATTAGTAAGAAATTTAAGGTGCAAAAACAAATGAAAACAATAATATGCCTCATACAGATGACTTTTTAAAATTGTTTTCTCTTGTTGAGTATATGATAAGCATTTCAAACCCAAGACATTCAAGCCAAGCACCTGCTCTTCCTTTTCAATACAAAATCTTCCTCATCTGCTCCCTATTTTAATGAAGACAGTCCCCTGTTGTTTACGTGTGCAGATCAGAAACAATGAACCGTATCTTACACCATTACCTCCAAGCTTTGCACATCAAAACCATTACCAAGACATAACAATCATTTCTCTTTGGTATCTCCCATTTCTCCATTGTTTCCTTCTTCACAATCCTAGAGCCATCATCCTTTAACTAGATCTGCTGAGTCCCCAGTCTACCCATATGCATTCCTCTTGATGCTCTGCAATACGGGTTAGACTATATAGTCACCAGCAGTGCAAGAAGGTTCCCTTTTCTTTATATCCTCACCAAGACCTGTTATTTCTTGTGTTGTTGGTTTTAGCCATTCTCATAGGTGTGAGGAGATATCTCATTGTAGGTTCTTGCTTGTTTTTGTTTTTTGGTGTGTTTTTTGTTTGTTTTCAAGGTTTTATTTAAATTCAAGTTAGTTAACATATAGTGTATTACTAGTGTCAGGGGTAGAATTTAGTGAATAATCAGTAGCATACAACATCCAGTGCTCATCACATCAGGTGACCTCCTTAGTGTCCATCACCAAGTTACCCCATCCCCCCCCCAACTTCCCCTTCCCCAAACCTTAGTTTGCTTCCCATAGTTAAGAGTCTCTTATGGTTTGCCTCCTTTTCTGGTTTTATCTTATTTATCCTTTCCTTCCCCTATGTCCATCTGTTTTGTTTCTTAAATTCCATATGTAATGAAGTATCCTATGACACTTGTCTTTCTCTGACTAACTCATTTCACTTAGCATAATATGCTCTGGTTCCATCTACATCATTGCAAATGGCGAGTTTTCAAATATTTGATGGCTGAGTAGTCTTCTATTGTGTGTATATATAAACCATCTCTTCTTCTTTGTAAGATTTTGAAACCCTTATTTTTTATTATGTTATGTTAGTCACCATACAGTACTTCGTTAGTTTTCGATGTAGTGCTCCATGATTCATTGTCTGCATATAACACCCCGTGCTCATTGCAATACGTGTCCTCTTTATACCCATCACCTGGCTAACCCATCCCCCTCCTCCCCTCTGAAGCCTTCAGTTTGTCTCCTGGAGTCCATAGGCTCTCAGGGTTTGTCTCCCCCTCTCATTTCCCCCCTTCATTTTTCCCTTCCTTAATACCACCTCTTCTCTTTTTAAATTTTTTTATATTATTTTTTTCCTTTTTTTATATATTATTTTTTCTTTTTTTAAAATTTATTTTTTTTTCAGCATAACAGTATTCATTATTTTTGCACCACACCCAGTGCTCCATGCAATCCGTGCCCTCTCTAATACCCACCACCTGGTTCCCCCAACCTCCCACCCCCCACCCCTTCAAAACCCTCAGATGGTTTTTCAGAGTCCATAGTCTCTCAATACCACCTCTTCTTTATCTATTCAATGTCAGTTGCATCTGGGTTCTTTGTCTGTTTTATTACATTGCTGCTTTAAACTTTGGGGTGTAGGGGCCCCTTTCAATCATTATGTTTGTATCCTTTGGATAAATGCTAAGTAGTGCAATTGCTGGGTCATGGGGTAACTCCATTTTTTAGTTTTTGAGGAATCTCCATACTGTTTACAAGTGGCTGTTTCACTCTCCATTCCCACCAACAGTGAAAGAGGGCTCCCCTTTCTCTGCACCCTCACCAACATCGGTTGTTTTTTGACTTGTTAATTTTAGCCATTCTGACTGGTGTAATTTGGTATCTTATTGTGGTTTTGATTGGTCTCTCCCTGATGCTGAGTGATGTGGAACATTTTTTCACATGTCTATTGGCCATTTGGATGTCTTCTTTGGAGAAATGTCTTTTTATGTCTTCTGTCCATTTCTTGACTGGATTTTTTATTTTTTGGGTGTTGAGTTTGAGAAGTTTTTTTTATAGATCTTTGATACTAACCTTTATATGATATGTCATTTCCAAAATCTTCTCTCTCCTCCATAGGTTGCCTTTTAGTTTTGTTGCTTGTTTCTTTGGCTGTGCAGAAGATTTTTATCTTGAAGTCCCAATAGTTCATTTTTGCTTTTGTTTCCCTTGCCTGTGTGATGTGTGTAGTAAGAAGTTGCTATAGCCAAGGTCATAGAGGTTGCTGACTGTGTTCTGCTCTGGGATTTTGAGGAATTCCGGTCTCACATTTAGGTCTTTGACCATCTTTGATTTTGTTTTTTTGTACGATGTGAGAAAATAGTCCAGTTTCATTCTTTTGTATATGGCTGTCCAGTTTTCCCAGCACCATTTGTTGAAGAGAATATCTTTTTTGCATTGGATCTTCCTTCCTGCTTTGTCAAAGATTAGTGGACCATATAGTTGAGCGTCAATTTCCTGGTTCTGTATTCTGTGATCTATGTGTCTCTTTTGTGCCAATACCATACTATCTCATTATAGTTTTGATTTGCATTGCCTTGAAAAATGCAGAGGATATGATATATATATATATGTACACACACACACATATACATACATACATATACATTTTACGTGTAATGGAATATTACTCAGCCATAAGAGAGAACAAGATCATAACAACAACAAAAAGGAGGATGGAATCACCATTTGCAAAAACATTAATGGAGCTACAAAGTATTTATTCTAAGTGAAATAAGTCAGTCACAGAAAGAGAAATACCATATGATTTCACTCATACGTGGAATTTTAGAAATAAAACAAATGAGCAAAGAGACATAAAAAGAGAGAGAGGCAAACCAAGAAACAGACGCTTAACCTTAGAGAACAAATTGATGATGACCAGAGGGGAGGTGGGAGTGTGGGTGGGTTAAATAGGTGATGGGGAGTAGAAGTGCACTTGTGAAGAGAACCAGATGTTGTATGGAAGTGTTGATTCATTATATTGCACACCTGAAACTAATATTACGCTGTACATCAACTAACTAGAATTTTTTTAGAACACAATTTTATTTTTTTATTATGTTCAGTTAGCCAGCATATAGTACATCATTAGTTTTTGATGCTCTGTTCAACAATTCATTTGTTGTGTATAACACGAAGTGTGCATCACCACACGTGCCCTCCGTACTGCCCATCACCTGGTTACCCCACCCCCACCCCCACTCTTCTGTAACCCTCAGTGTGTTTCTTGGGGTCCTGAGACTCTCATGGTTTGTCTCCCACTCTGATTTCTTTCCATTCGGGTTTCCCTCCCTTCCCCTTTGCTCTGGTCCTCTGCTCTACTCCTTATGTTCCACATATGAGTGAAACCATATGATAATTGTCTTTCTCTGACTTCTTTCACTTAGCATAATGCCCTCCAGTTCCAACCATGTTGACACAAATGGTGAGTATTCAGATGGCTGAGTAATATTCCATTCCATATATGTACCACATCGTTATCCAATGATCTGTTTAAGGGCATCTCAGCTCCTTCCACAGTTTGGCTACTATTGACAGTGTTGCTATAAACATTGGGGTGCATGTGGCCCTTCTTTTCACTACATCTGTATCTTTGGGGCAAATATCCAGTAGTGCAATTGCAGGGTCATGGGGTAGCTCTATTTTTATTTCATTTTTCAGTGCTCTAAGATCCATTGTTTATGCACCACACCCAGTGCTCCATGCAATACCTGCCCTCCTTAACACCCACCACCAGGCTCACCCATCCCTCACCCTTCTCTTCCCCAAAACTCTCAGTTTGTTTCTCAGTGTCCGCAGTGTCTCTCCTGCTTCGTTTCCCCCCACCAATTCATCCCAATTCACTTTTTCTTTCCTTGTCTTAATGTCCTCCATGTTATTCCTTATGCTCCACAAGTAAGCAAAAACCATATGATAATTGACTTTCTCTGCTTGACTTATTTCATGCAGCATAACCTCCTCCAGTCCCGTCCATGTTGATACCAAAGTTGGGTATTCATCCTTTCTGATGGCCACATAATTTTCCATTGTATATATGGACTCTATCTTCTTTATCCATTCATGTGTTGAAAAACATCTTGGCTCTTTACACAGTTTGGCAACCATGGCCATTGCTGCTATGAACATTTGGGTATAGATGGTCCATCTGTCCACTACATCTGTATCGTTGGGGTAAATACCCAGTAGTGCAATTGCAGGGTCAGAGGGAAGTGCTATTTTTAATTTCTTTTTTTTTTTTTGGTGTTTTATTTTATTTTATTTTTTTTAAATTTTTAATTTTTGATAAGTGCTATTTTTAATTTCTTAAGGAATCTCCACACTGTTTTCCAAAGTGGCTGCACTGACTTGCATTCCCATCAACAGTGTAAGAGCGTTTGTCTTTCTCCTCCATCCAACACTTGTTGTTTCCTGCCCTGTTCATTTTGGCCATTCTAACTGGTGTAAGGTGATATATCAATGTGGTTTTGGTTTGAATTTCCCTGGTGAAGTGTAGCTCCATTTTTAATTTTTTTTTTCATTTGTATTTATTTTTTAAATTCTTCTCAGTGTTCCAGAATTCATTGTTTATGTGCCACACCCACTGTTCCATGCAATACATATTCTCCATAATACCCACCACCAGGTTCACCCAACCCCCCACTCCTGCCCCTCCAAAACCCTCAGATTGTTTTTTAGATTCCATAGTCTCTCATAGTTCGTCTCTACTCCAATTTCCCCCAAATCCCTTCTCCTCTCCATCTCCCCATATCCTCCATATTATTTCTTTTCTTTTTTTTAAATTTATTTTCAGTGTAACAGTATTCATTGTTTTTGTACCACACCCCGTGTTCTATACTCCACAAATAAGTGAAACCATATGATAACTGACTCTCTCTGCTTGACTTATTTCACTAAGCATAATCTCTTCCAGTCCCATCCATGTTGCTACAAAAATTGGGTATTCACCTTTCTGATGGAGGCATAACACGCCATAGTGAATATGGACCACATCTTCCTTATCCAGTCTTTTTTTTTTTTATTTCTTTTCAGTGTAACAGTATTCATTGTTTTTTCACCACACCCAGTGCTCCATGCAATATGTGCCTCCCTAATACCCACCACCTGGGTCCCCCCAACCTCCCACCCCGGCCCCTTCAAAACCCTCAGGTTGTTTTTCAGAGTCCATAGTTTCTCATGATTCATCTCCCCTCCCAATTTCCCTCAACTCCCTTCTCTTATCTATTCTTCTGTTGAAGGGTATCTTGGTTCTTTCCACAGTTTGGCAACTGTGGCCATTGCTGCTATGAACATTGGGGTACAGATGGCCCTTCTTTTCACTACATCTCTATCTTTGGGGTAAATACCCAGTAGTGCAATTGCAGGGTCATAGGGAAGCTCTATTTTTAATTTCTTAAGGAATCTCCACACTGTTTTCCAAAGTGTCTGCACCAACTTGCATTCCCACCAACAGTGGAAGAGGCTTCCCCTTTCTCCACATCCTCTCCAACACACATTGTTTACTGTCTTGTTAATTTTGGCCATTCTAACTGGTGCAAGGTGGTATCTCAATGTGGTTTTTAAAAATATTTTATTTGACAGACAGAGATCACAAGTAGGCAGAGAGGCAGGCAGAGAGAGAGAGAGAGAGAGAGGAGAAAGCTGGCTCAATGCAGAGCAGAGAGCCCATAAGGGGCTCAGTCCCAGATCCCTAGGATCATAACCCGAGCCAAAGGCAGAGGCTTTAACCCACTGAAACACCCAGGTCACCCTCTCAATGTGGTTTTGATTGTAATCTCCCTGATAGCTCTCTGATGTTCATCCCTGATAAACATTTATATATATATATCAATCATGATGATGAACATTTTTTCATGTGTCCATTAGCCATTTGTATGTCTTCATTGGAGAAGTGTCTGTTCATGTCTTCTGCCCATTTTTTGACATGATTATCTTTTTGTGTGTGTGTTGAGTTTTGAGTTCTTTATAGATCCTGGATATCAGCCCTTTGTCTGTATTGTCATTTGAGAATATCTTCTCCCATTCCATGGGTTGCCTCTTTGTTTTGTTGACTGTCTCCTTTGCTGTGCAGAATCTTTTGATCTTGATGAAGTCCCAAAAGTTTATTTTTGCTTTTGTTTCCTTTGCCTTTGCAGACATATCTTGTAAGATTTTCTCTGGCTGATGTCAAAGAGGTTACTACCTATGTCCTCCTTTAGGATTTTGATGGATTCCTGCCTCACATTGAGGTCTTTTATCCATTTCAAGTTTATCTTTTGTATATGGTGTAAGAGAATGGTTGAGTTTCATTCTTCTACACATAGCTGTTCAATTTTGACAGCACCATTTATTGAAGAGACTGTCTTTTCTCCACTGGATATTTTTTCTTGCTTTGTCAAAGCATAGAATTGAGAGTCTACATCTGGGCGCTCTACTCTGTTCCACTGGTCTATGTGTCTGTTTTTATGCCAGTAACATGCTGTCTTGGTGATCACAGCTTTGTAGTAAAACTTGAAATCAGGCAACATGATGCCCCCCATTTTGTTTTTCCTTTTCAACATTTCCTTAGCAATTTGGGGTCTCTTCTAATTCCATATAAATTTTAGGATTGTTTGCTCTTTGAAAAATGATGGTGGAATTTTGATTGGGATGGCATTGAAAGTATAGATTGCTCTAGGCAGTATAGGACATTTTTAACAATTTTTATTTTTCCAATCCATGAGCATGGAATAGTCTTCCATCTTTTTGTGTCTTCTTCAACTTCTTTCATAAGTGTTCTGTAGTTCCTCGAATACAGATCTTTTACCTCTTTGGTTAGTTTTATTCTCAGATATCTTATGGTTGTTGGTGTTATAGTAAATGGAATTGATTCTCTAATATCCCTTTCTGTATTTTCATTATTAGTGTATAAGATACCAGCTGATTTCTGTACATTGGTTTTGTATCCTGTCACATTACTGAATTGCTGTATGAGTTCTATTGGTTTGGGGGTGGAGCCTTTTGTGTTTTCCATATAAAATATCATGTCATCTGTGAAGAAAGAGAGTTTGACTTCCTCTTTGCCAATTTGAATACCTTTTATTTCTTTCTGTTGTCTGATTGCTGTTGCTAGGACTTCTAGTACCATGTTAAACAAGAGTGGTGAGAGTGGGCATCTTTGTTGTGTTCCTGACCTCAAAGGGAAGGCTGTCAGCTTTTCCTCATTGAGAACAATGTTCACTGTGGGTTTTTCATAGATAGATTCAGGTATATTCCCTCTATCCCTATATTTTAAAGTGTTTTAATCAGGAGCGGATGCTGTATTTTGTCAAATGCTTTTGCTGCATTAATTGAGAGGACCATGTGGTTCTTCTATCTTCTCTTATTTATATGTTCTATCACACTGATTGATTTGTGAATGTTGAACCACCCTTGCATCCCGGGGATGAATCCCACCTGGTCATGGTAGATAATCTTTTTAATGTACTGTTAGATTCTATAAGCTAGGATCTTGTTGAGAAGCTTAGCATCCATATTCTTCAGGGATATCGGTGTGAAATTCTCCTTTTTGGTGGGTTCTTTTCCTGGATTGGGGATCAGGGTAATTATGGTTTCATAAAGACTCTGGACATTTTCCTTCTGCTTCAATATTTTGAAACAGCTTGATGAGAACAGGTATTATTTCTTCTTTGAAAGTTTGGTAGAATTCTCCAGGGAATCTGTCAGGTCCTGAGCTCTCATTTTTTGGGAGGCTTCTGATCACTGCTTCAATCTCGTTACTAGATATCAGTCAATTCAGGTTGTCAATTTCTTCCTGATTCAGTCTTAGAATTTTATAGTTTTCCACGAATGCATCCATTTCATCTACGTTGCTTAACTTATTGGCATATAACTGTTGATAATAATTTCTGATGATTGTTTCAATTTTCTTGGTGTTAGTTGTGATCTCTCCCTTTTCACATAATTGTATTAATTTGGGCCTTCTGTCTTTCCTTTTGGATTAGTTTGGCCAATGGTTTATCGATCTTATTGGTTCTTTCATGAACCACCTTCTCGTTTTGTTGATGTGTTCTACTGTATCTCTAGTTTCTATCTCATCAATCTCTGCTCTACTCTTGATTATTTCCCTTCTTGTGTGTGGAGTTGGCCGAATTTGTTGTTGGTTCTCCAGTTCTTTAAGGTGTAAAGACAGCTGGTGTATTCTGGAGTTTTCAATTTTTTTGAGAGAGGCTTGGATGGCTATGTATTTCCCCCTTAGGACCGCCTTTGCCATATCCCATAGGTTTTGGACCCACATGTCTTCATTCTTGTTGGTTTCCATGAATTGTTTAAGTTCTTCTTTGATTTCCTGGTTGATACAAACACTCTTGAACAGGGTGCTCTTTAGCTTCCAAGTCTTTGAATTCCCTCCAAACTTTTTCTTGTGGTTGAGCTCCAGTTTCAAAGCACTGTGGTCTGAGAATGTGCAGGGAATAATCTCAATCTTTTGGTATCATTTGAGTCCTAATTTGTGACCCTGTATGTGGTCTATTCTGGAGAAGGTTCCATGTGCACTCAAGAAGAATGAGTATCCTGTTGTTTTAGGGTTGAATGTTCTGTATATAACTATGAGGTTCATCTGGTCCAATGTGTCATTCAAAGCTCTTGTTTCTTTATTGATTTTCTTCTTGGATGATCTGTCTATTCGTGAGTGTGGCATATTAAGATCCCATACCATTAATGTATTAATATCAGTGTGACTCTTTCTCTTGGTTTACAGTTGTCTTATGTAGTTGGCTGCTCCCATATTGGGGGCATAAATATTTATAATTGTTAGATCTTCTTAGTGGATAGACCCCTTAAGAATGATGTAGTGTCCTTCTGTATCTCTGACTACAGTCTTTAGTTTAAAATCTAATTTATCTGATATGATAATTGCTACCGCAGCCTTCTTTTGCGGCCCGTTGGCATGAAAGATGCTTCTCCATCCCTTCACTTTCAGTCTGGATGTATCCTTCAAAATGGGTCTCTTGTAGACAACATATGAATGAGTCTTGTTGTTTTATCCAATCTGCATTTTATGGGTCATTTTATGGGCACATTTAGGCCATTTGTGTTGAGACTGATTATTGAGAGATACATTTTATTGACGTCATGTTACCTGTTAAGTCTTTGTTTCTATAGATTTTCTCCATAAATTTCTGTTTAATGATATTCTTGGGTTTTTCCTCTTTTATAGAACCCCCCTTAATATTTCTTGTAGTGCCAGCTGGGTGGTGTCCTACTCTTTTAAACCTTGCTGGTCTTGGTGTGGCTGGGTGGCTCAGTGGGTTAAAAGTCTCTGCCTTCAGCTCAGGTCCTGATCCCGGGGTCCTGGGATCAAGCCCCGCATCGGGCTCGCTGCTCAGCAGGGATCCTGCTTCTTCCTCTCTCTGCCTGCCTCTCTGCCTGCTTGTGATTTCTCTCTCTGATAAATAAATAAAACCCAAAACTGAAAACAAAAACAAAAACAAAAAACCTTGCTGGTCTTGGAAGCTCTTTATCTCTCCATCCATTTTGAAAGTCAGTCTTGCTGGATAAAGTGTTGTTGGCTGCATGTTCCTCTCATTTAGTGCCCTGAATACATCTTGCCAGCCCTTTCTGGCTTGCTGGGTTTCTGTGGACAGGTCTGATGTTATTCTGATGGGCTTTCCTCTGTACATAAGGACTCTCTTCCCCCTAGATGCTTTCAAGAGCCCCTGTCTAAAATTATGATTCATTGTTTTCACAATCAGGTGTCTCGAGGACTTTCTAGATTCTATCATTTTGGGAGGAGACCTTTCTGCCTCTAGGACATGAATGCTGGTTCCATTCGCCAGATTGGGAAAATTTTCATGGAGAATTTCTTCAACTATATCCTCTAGTCTTCTTTCTTTCTCCTCCCCCTCAGGGATTCCAATAATTCTGACATTGGAACGTTTCATGGCATCATTTATTTCCCTAATTCTGTTTTCATGTTCTAGTTCTGTGGAAAAAAAATAGATGGTATTTTGATACGGATTGCACTGAATGTATAGATTGCTTTAGATAGTATAGCAATTTTAACAATATTTGTTCTTCCAATCCATGAGCATGGAATATTTTTCATTTCCTTTGTGTCTTCCTCAATTTCTTTCATGAGTGTTCTGTAGCTTTCTAAGTAAAGATCCTTTGCCTCTTTGGTTAGGATTATTCCTAAGTATCTTATGGTTTTTGGTGCAATTATAAGGGGATTTGATTCCTTATTTTCTCTTTCTTTGTTCTCACTGTTAGTATATAAAAATGCAACAAATATCTGTGCATTGAATTTGTATCCTGCCACTTTGCTGAATTCCTGAATGAGTTCTAGCAATTTTGGGGTGTAGTCTTTTGGATTTTCCACATAAAGTATCATGTAATCTGCAAAGAGTGACCATTTGACTTTTTTGCCAATTTGGATGCCTTTTATTTCTTTTTGTCCTCTGATTGTTGAGGCTAGGACTTCTAGTACTCTGTTGGACAGCAGTGGTGAGAGTGGCTATCCCTGACCTATTCCTGACCTTAAGGTAAAAGTGCTCAGCTTTTCCCTTTGAGAATATTTGCTGTGGGCTTTTCATAGATGGTTTTTATGGAATTGAGGAATGTTCCCTCTATCCCTATATTTTGAAGGTTTTCTTTTTTAGTTTCTTTTTTTTATTAAATTAATTTATTTTCAGAAAAACAGTATTCATTATTGTTTCACCACACCCAGTGCTCCATGCAATCTGTGCCCTCTATAATACCCACCACCTGGTACGCCAACCTCCCACCCCACCCCCCGCCACTCAAACCCTTCAGATTGCTTTTCAGAGTCCATAGTCTCTTGTGATTCACCTCTCCTTCCAATTTACCCCACTCCCTTCTCCTCTCTAACACCCCTTGTCCTCTGTGATATTTGTTATGCTCCATAAATAAGTGAAATCATATGATAATTGACACTCTCTGCTTGACTTATTTCACTCAGCATAATCTCTTCCAGTCCCGTCCATGTTGCTACAAAAGTGGGTTATTCATCCTTTCTGATGGAGGCATAATACTCCATAGTGTATATGGACCACATCTTCCTTACCCATTCGTCCGTTGAAGGGCATCTTGGTTCTTTCCACAGTTTGGCGACCGTGGCCATTGCTGCTATAAACATTGGGGTACAGATGGCCCTTCTTTTCACTACATCTGTATCTTTGGGGTAAATACCCAGGAGTGCAATGGCAAGGTCATAGGGAAGTTCTATTTTTAATTTCTTGAGGAATCTCCACACTGTTCTCCAAAGAGGCTGCACCAACTTGCATTCCCACCAACAGTGGAAGAGGGTTCCCCTTTCTCCACATCCTCTCCAACACACGTTGTTTCCTGTCTGCTAATTTTGGCCATTCTATCTCCTGTAAGGTGGTATCTCATTCTAACTGGTGTAAGGTGGTATATAATCCTAACTGGTGTAAGGTGGTATCTCTGGTTTTGATTTGAATCTCCCTGATGGCTAGTGATGATGAATATTTTTTCATGTGTATGACAGCCTTTTGAATGTCTTTATTGGAGAAGTGTCTGTTCATATCCTCTGCCCATTTTTTGATATGATAATCTGCTTTGTGTGTGTTGAGTTTGAGAAGTTCTTTATAGATCCTGGCTATCAACCTTTTGTCTGTACTGTCATTTTCAAATGACAGTACAGCACTGGAGTTTTAGTTCTCGTTAATTGGTAAACTCAATCTTGGCTGGATGTTCTTGTTAATATTCTGTGGGAGGGGCCTGTTGTGTTGATTCTAAAGTGTCTTTGCCCTAGACAGATCTGTATCACTCTTGCCACGGTGTCGGGCTAAGTAGTCTGCTCTGGTTTGCTGTATGTGGCTTTTGTTCCCTGAAGGCTTTAAGCACAGCTTTAGAGGTTGAGAATGAAAATAAACAAAATGAAATGGTGGCCTCCCAATCTCTGCCTCTCAATGCAAAAGCTCAGTGCCCCATTCCTCAGTGAGCCCTCAGAGAAAAGAAGTCAGTCACTCCTGTCTCCCTGTTTTTGGCCATACTCCATGCTCATGGGGCCTGTGAATGAGCATTTCTATTCAGGCACATGACCCCAATTTGAGTCTCCAAACCCTGTGGATACCTGTGGGACATTCCTGTGTTCTTCTACTGGGGGAGGAAAGGGGGTCTCCCCATTTCTGCAGCTTGTTGAACCCCTGCTCAGAGAACAGTGGCCCAACTATGCTGTGGTTCATGGTTTATGGCAACCCCAAGCTGAAAACTCACTCCTGGGCTCACTCTTTGAAGCTGGCTTCCCCACACCAATGCTTGGGAGCTCTGCCACATTCAGGCATCCCTGGTCTTCCTGTGACCTGAGGATCCTGAGATCACACTGTTCCAGCTAGTGTTCTGCTCCTGCTAAGCCACCTGAGTGACATCACTCACTGGAGCAGACTTCCTAAAAATTCTGCTCTTGTGCTCTGCTGCTATATCACTTTGCAGGAGCTGGCTGATAGAGGCTCCCTCCCCCCACCTTCTATCTTCCCAGATATTTCCTCAGATTCACTTCTCTGTACCTCCTACCTTGAAAAAAGTGGCTGCTTTTCTATTTGTAGAGTTGCAGATATTCTTAGATCTCTGGTTGAGTTTTCAGGTGTTCAGAATGATAAGAGAGCTACGTAGCTGAATTCCTGGGACCAGACAAAATTAAGGTCTCCTACTACTCCTCCATTTTGGAACTAACGGGGTTAATCAATCTTACTAATATTTTCAGAGAATCTGTTCCTGGTTTCACTGATTTTTGTGTGGTATTTTTAGGTTCTATATCATTTATTTCTGCTCTAATGTTTATTTCCTTCCTTCTTCTGGATTTAGGCTTCATTTGTTTTTCTTTCTCCAGTTCCTTTAAGTGACAGCTTAGGTTGATTATTTGCGAGATTTCTTGCTTCTTGAGGTAAGACTCTATTGCTGTCTGTTTCACTTTGGAATCGCTTTTGCTGTAACCAAAACTTTTTGGACCATATGTTTTCATTTTCATATGTTTCCATGTATTTTTAAATTTCTCCTTCAGTTTCCTGGCTGACCCATTCATTCTTTTTTCAATTAATTATTTAACTCATTTTTATTATGTTCAATTAGCCAACATATCATTAGTTTTTGATATAGTGTTCAACAATTCATTAGTTGCTTACAATACCCAGTGCTCATCACATGATCAACACATATGACTCCTTAATACCCATTAAGTATTAACTCCCTCACCTCCTCTCTTCTGTAACCCTCAGTTTATTTCCTGGAGTCTGGAGTCTTTCATGGTTTGTCTCCAGCTCTGATTTCTTCCCATTCAGTTTTCCCTCTTTACCCCTGTGGTCCTCCATGCTATTCCTTATGTTCCACATATGAGTGAAACCTTATGACAATTACCTTTAGTCCCATGTTATTTAGCTTCCATGTATTTGTGGTCCTTCCACATTCTTTTTTGTGGTTGACTTCAAGTTTCACAGTGTTGTGGTTGAAAAATCTTTTTGTATTTATTGAAACCTGATTTAGAACCTAGTATTTCATCAAAAAATACTAAAGTCAGAAATAATATATTATCCAACAATTCCAGTACTGGTGATTAGGTAAGAATGAAAACACTAATTCCAAAAGATATGTATACCTCTATGATTATTCCAGCATTATTTACAATAACCAAGATGCAGAAGTAACCCAAGTCCGTTGACAGAAACAGACACACACACACGCACACACACACACACATATATATATATACATATATATGTATATATTTTGTCCATATATATATATGCATATGTGTGGTGTATGTGTATACACACACACACACACACACACACATATATATATAAAATTTAGACATTAAAAAGTAACTTGACTGTTGCAACAACATGGGTGGCCTAGAGAATATTATGTCAAGTAAATTAAGTCAGACTGAGAAAGACAAATACCGTATGATTTCACTTATATATGGAATATAAAAAAATAAACAAACAAGAAGAAGATTCAGACCCATAAATACAGAGAAGGAACTGACAGTTGCCAGAAGGAAGTGGGTGGATAGATGGGAAAAACAGATGAAGGAGAGTGGGACATACAAGTTTCCAACTGTAGAATGAGTAAGTCACAGGAATGAATGGTACAACATAGAGAATACAGTGTATGAAATTATAGTGTTATACAGTGACAGATGGTGGCTACAAATACGATGAGTACATAATAATGCATAGAGATATTGACTCACTATATTGTAATATCTGAAAATAATAGAAAATTGTGTTTATTTTTAAACAATCTTGCAAAGCTTGTTTTTTCCACTTACCAGTTTGCAACATTTTAAATTGTTGCTGTAGTATTTCATTCTGAAGCCAAATCTACTGAGACAGTGACAATAAGAAGAAATCTCTCCAATGTTGATTTCAGCATTGTCCACAATAGCCAAAATATGGAAAGAGCCCAGATATCCACCCACAAATAAATGGATAAAGAAGAGGACACACACACACACACACACACACACACGCACGCACGCACACACACTGGGAAATTATTCAGCCATCAAAATGAAATCTTAGGGCACCAGTGTGGCTCAGTTGGTTAATCATCTACTTTTGGCTCAGGTCATGGTCTCAGTTTCCTGGGATCAAGCCCTGCATCAGGCCCCCTGCTCAATGGGGAGTCTGCTTCTCTGTCTCCCTCTACCCACTCCCCCATGCTCATTTTTTTCTCTCTCTCTCTCTAATAAATACATAAAATCTTGTTAAAAATGAAATATTCAAACTGAGGGCTTTGGAGGGAAGGGGGCTGGGAGGTTGGGTGAACCTGGTGGTGGGTATTATGGAGGGCATGTATTGCATGGAGCACTATGGGTGCAGGTGCATAAACAATGAATTCTAGAACACGGAAAAGAAATTTTAAAAATAAATAAATAATTTAGAGAATTAAATTTTTAAAAAGAGAAATATTACCACTTGCAACAACATGGATAGAACTAGACGGTATTATGTTAAGTGAAATAAGTCAGTCAGAGAAAGACAAATACCATATAATTTCACTCATATGTGGAATTGAAGAAACAAAACAGATTAACATAGAGGAAGGGAAGGAAAAATAAAATAAGATGAAAGTTGAGATAGAGGCAAGCCATAAGAGATGTGGAACTTTGGGAAACAAACAGGTTCGCTGGAGGGGAGGTGGGTGAGAGATGGGATACCTGGGTGATGGGCATTAAGGAGGGCACATGATATAATGAACACTAGGTGTTGTACGAACTGATGAATCACTAAATTGTACCTCTGAAACTAATAAAAAAAAAGAAAAAATCTATCATTTCTCTATTACAATATGTTTCATTAAAACTAAATTTTATCTGTCATGGTTCAGTTATATTTTGAAGCATCTAGACAAGTTACTGACATATGTCAGCACTCAATAGTTATTTACTGATTGAATGAATAAATAAATACCCAAAATAACTTATATTAAGTTTTCTTGACATAATGATATAGTGCTTAAGCCAAATGAGGAAATGTTTAGTAGAGTCAATGTTAGGTCAGGAAAAAAGTATATACTGTTTTAGACTATTGTAGGAGAAATATTTGAAGACAAGAGCCTTTAGGTTCCTGAGAAAGCATGGTGGAAGGTGACCACCACATTTTTCTCTGTGTAGAACTAGAAATATTCTGCTTTTCTATAGCAGTTTTCAAGAAAGAATAGCCTGAGGAAAATATAAGTAAAAGAAAAGTCTATCTTGACACCAAAAGCAGTTGTCTTAAATTTTCCCTGAGCTCCAAGAAAGTTTTCCATGAAATTGTTGAAGTAAATGAGATTTTAGGATTCTTTTAGTCCCAAGTCCATTTCTCACAACAAGGAAAATGCCAAATTTTATCTTTCCCCTTTATTGTGGAAAGAAGTAAGGTAGAAGTTAGTATTCTCATGAGAGACTCTCTACAGTGTTTCTTGCTAAGAAATGTCCCCTGAGGTTCATTATCTGTATGGGGAAAATGCCCCCACAGCTTTATATAAAGAGAGAGAACACATCTTAACAAATAGGATTTTAGAGAAAAATTGGTTTCCACATATCAATATATTTGTGATCTTTCAAATCAAATAAATGAATAATATTAAGGAACTAAGATATGATGAAATGAAGCCACTGAACACAGAGAGAATATTCAATCCTTATCTCTAATACTCAATACAGTTGGAAAGAAAAGATCAATGTCAATTTTGCAAAAACAAGGAGTATAACCACTGAATACCTGCAATGATTTAAGGTGGGTGTTGTATGTGGGCAAGAGTGATCTATTTAGCTTCATTAATTTTATCTTTTTGTAACTCTGTATGTGTTGTCACCTCTCTATGCAGAGTTTTATACTAAAATAAATGTGGAAATAAACTGACACTTTTAATAATGCAACATCATTATAACCTATAACATTAAAACTTGCTTCCTTTGGTGAAAAATAATGTAGGGACACTGTTTGCATTAGTGGGTTTTTCTGTGAATTAAAATATATGCATCCTAGCATTAAAAAGCTTAACACCATGAACACCAGATTCAAGCTACATGATAGGAGAGACTTGGAAAATGAAAGGGAAGAAAATGTAATCCTTAAGAGGCTTCTGACAAGGGTAATACACTCTGAATATTTACATGCAACTGAAACAAGGATTAATGAACGATATGGACTCTTAATCACCAATGGGCACTATACTTCATAAAAGTAATCACCCACATATTAAGTATTTCATTTAATGAAGCATGGTAATACATATTGGATTAATTAATCCTCACAAAACACAGCTGTTAAGTAAGCAAAGCAGAAAAGGTTTATGTGTTAATTATCAGCAGTTGACTGGATCCAGGTTCTCTGACTTCATATCCTCTTTTCTATGACAACACTGTTTTTAAACTTCTTTCCACTTCAAAATATACATTTTACATCATAACCCAAGTGACACACATACACGTACACTCACAAGTACAATGGAAACAAACAGCAAACCCATAAAGAACCATAGAGCTGTCAAGTTTGTGATAGATTACAACTCCTGATGTGACAAGCACCAGCACATATGATATCATTTTTTAAACACTGATGTCTTGGAAGTCTCATATCACCAGGATTTAGCATTTGATTTGTTCCTCAAGTAATGAACATGTGGAAAGGGATCATTTCCTTTCAGCTGATGTTTCCTGTTATGACAAAAGGTTTACACTACAAAAGTCACTTTAGGATTTGAGGCATAGACCCAACGAATAGCACTATGCCTTGTTTCTATGCATTCAGACTGATCTGGCTGGAGCTCAGAAAGTCCTGAACTTACCTAAACCAAGTCATGAATTCAAGCAGAGTGGCCCAGGGCCAGCAGATGGTGGATGAAAGAAATGAAGCCATGTGGTAAGTCAGCATGGGTGGTTCCTGGAAAACACTCCTTTGCTTTATGCTATTCTCTGACACAAGAGCAATTCTGACTTTCCCCTTCCCTAATCATTTTTCTATAAACATTTGTTCTATTGCATCTCCTAGGCAAACTAGAGAGATTTGTTGGCCTTTCTTTTAGATGTGCTTAAAAATAATCATGTTTGACATTTAGACCCCTACTTTTTCATGAGTACAAATATTAGATCACTTCACTGGAGTGACACCACAGAGGAAACTCCCTGCATAATTTACTGTACTTAAATGACTAAATGGACAATCAGGAAAATCCAACACTGAAGTAAAAGTCCTCACTGTGACCTGAATCCACCAATAAGAGGAATGATGGTCATGAGTCTGAGCAATGCAAGTACTCCAAAGGTCTTCATCCTCTTGGGTTTCTCTGACCATCCCTGGTTGGAAATGCCACTCTTCGTAATGGTGTTTGTGGCTTACATCTGCACACTGGTTGGAAACATCTCGATCATTGTGGTGTCCAAGGTGGACCCTCATCTTGACAGCCCTATGTACTTTTTCCTTTCCAACCTCTCCTTCCTGGACCTGTGTTTTACCACAACCACCATCCCTCAACTGCTGTGGAATCTCTGGGGACCAGATAAGTCCATCAGTTATGGGGGCTGTGTGGCCCAATTCTATATGTTTCACTTCCTGGGGGCCACAGAATGCATCCTCTTGGCGGTCATGTCCGTGGATCGGTACGTGGCCATCTGCAAGCCCTTGAGGTACCAGGCTATCATGGATCGGCGATTCTGTGTCTCCCTAGTGGCTGTGGCATGGATAAGTGGTTTGGCTAACTCCTTGCTTCAGTCGTCCCTCACTATCCAACTGCCACTTTGTGGTAACAACAAGGTGGATGACTTCCTGTGTGAGATTCCAGTGATGATCAAGATGTCCTGTATCGACACCACTTTCAATGTAACTATGCTCTCTCTTGTAGGGACATTCTTTACCCTGGTTCCCTTGTCTCTTATCCTTCTCTCCTACGGGTTCATTGTAGCTACAGTACTCAGAATTAGGTCATCAACAGGAAACAAGAAGGCCTTCAACACCTGTGGCTCTCATGTTATTGTGGTCTCTCTCTTCTATGGGCCAGTAATATGCATGTACGTGCAACCTTCTGGTACTAAATCCCAAGACAAGGACAAACTCATGGCTCTGTTCTACAGTCTGCTGACTCCTATGCTTAACCCTTTTATTTATACTTTGAGGAACAAGGACATGAAAGGGGCAATCAGGAGGCTTCTCCTCCCATTGAACCATCAGAGAAGAGAATAAAACACAGCAATTTTATACTCCATACTCTCCATGTAAGACTCCAAAGAGCCCTTGCTCTCTATATATCTCTGGATGTAACCCTCTTCCAAAATGGTTAGAATCCTTCAGTCATTATCTGATCTACACATATGTGTATTCACAAAGTGCTATGATTTATTGGCCCTCATTTTGCAATGTGAACCTTAATCCCCACTTGTAAATTACATGAGAGTGAATCCCTGTCATTAAGTCCTCTAAGTCCATTGAGAGATGCTGCTATAGGAATCTGAAAAGTAGCTCACTGACTGACTCATTCATCACCAGTCAAACAAAAGGAACCCTCTTATTTATGCATAATTTTATAAAAATAACACAAGTATCATGACATCTGTGAAGAGGGAGAGCGTGACTATTTACACAAGTTAGAATGGCAAAAATTAACAAAATAGGAAAAAACAGATGTTGGTGAGGATGTGGAGAAAGGGGAACCCTCTTACACTATTGGTGAGAATGCAAACTGGTACAGCCACTCTGGAAAACAGTATGGAGATTCCTCAAGATGTTAAGAATAGAACTACCTTATGATCCAGCAATTGCACTACGAGGCATTTACCACAAAGATACAGATGTAGTAAAAAGAAGGGGCATATGCACCTCAGGGTTCATAGCCACAATGTCCACAATAGCCTAAATGTGGAAGAAGCTTCGATGCCCTTCAACAGATGAGTGGATAAAGAACATGTGGTCCATATATACAATAGAATACTACTCAGTCATCAGAAAGGATGAATACTGAGCTTTTGCATCAAGAAGGATGGGGCCGGAGAAGCTTATGCTGAATGAAATAAGTGAAGCAGAGAAAGATGATTAACATATGGTTTCACTTATTTGTGGAATATAAGGAATAGTTATGGAGAACATTAAGAGAAGTAAGGGAAAATGAAGGGGGGGGAACCACAGGGGGAGAAGAACCATGAGAGGCTATGGACTCTGGAAAACAAACTGAGGGTTTTGGAGGAGAGGGTGGTGGGGGAATGTGTTAGGCTGGTGATGAGTATTAAGGAGGCATGTATTGCACAGAGTACTGGGTGTTACATGCAAAAAAATGAATCATGGAACACTACACAAAAACTAGTGATGTACTGTATGGTGACTAAAAACATAAAGAAAATCTTTTAAAAAATGAAAAAAAATGGGGAGGGGAAAGATGGCAGAGAAGTAGGAGACCCTGTTTCAACCGGTCCCCTCAAGTGAGCTAAATATGTATCCGAACACTCTGAACACCCATGAAATCAGCCTGAGATGTAAGATTATACACTTTTGGATCTCTACAGGGGCAGAAGACATCAGTGGAGAGGTAAAGCAGAGTAGGAAGGCTCAGACTGATATCAGAAAATAAACAGAGGGGGGGGAAGAGCCACCAGAAGTGACCCATTGGAAAGTAATACCCCAATACAAAAGTGCCCTGTCACGGGGGACCAGCATTAACTTGGAGTCTGGTTAAAGCACTCAAAAAAAGCAAAAGATCTTAAGGGGCAAGTGGTGGAATTGGTTGGTCATGGGTATGGGCCTAAGCCCACAGTCCCAGGATGGTCACCGCAGGCAACCACCTGTGTCAGAGAGAGTCCAGCGGGACCTGAAGCCAGTGGTCCATGGACCCACAGCTTTCCACTGCTTGCACCCCCGCCACACCTAAGAGAGCCAAATGTAAGCACCAGATGGCGGTCTCTGGGACCGCAGCCTTCTGCAACTGGCCGCTGGGTTCTGACCATATCCAGTCAGTATGGTCAGCATGGGCCTGGACCACAGACAGAAGTCCCAGAAAAGGCAGCTACCAGAAGCAGGCTCCCTGGACCAGTATCACTCATGGTTTTAGTGGCACAAGGATACAGAGACAAGCAGAGGCCTTGGGTGACCACTGGGACAGGAGCTGGGGGTGCACACCACCTGTGAGATGTTGCCCTGTTCAGTGGAGTTTGCAGAGGGGGAGTCTGTGTGTTCTGGATCAGCCAGAGGGGAACAGTCTGAGGCTTCTCTCTGAGGCAGAGGTTTGGGTGCAGACAGATTCTTTCCTCGCTCTGACCCTCTGAAAAGCCACAAAATGCCACCAAAGAATAAAAACCTCCAGAGAACAAAAGCCTGAAAAACTGGTTTCCATAGAGCCCAGTCCCTTGAGAGTGGGCAGGGGGACTCAAACCAAGCAACACTGATGGGAGAACAATGCAGTAGGCCCCTCTCCCAGAATACAAGCCAAAAGAACAAGAGGACAAACACCACAGGGTCCCCGTAAAACTGTAAAACCCCAACATCAGGGGAAAACAATATATTAAGCTCCTGGGTGCCTGGATTATGATTGGTATTTTCAGCTGTACATCCCCTCAACCACCTCTCACTAAAATGATTAGGAGGAGGAACACTCAACAGAGGAAAAATTCAGAGACTGTGCCTTCTCCATCAGAACGATTGGATATAGACATAAACAGTATGTCAGAAGGAGAATTCAGGGTAACAATTATCCAGACAATGTCTAGGTTGGAAAAACCCTTAGTAACAACATAGAATCTCTAAGGGTGGAAGTGAGAGCTGACCTGACAAAAGTTAAAAATGCTATCAATGAGATCCAGTCTAATCTAAATACTCTAACAGCTAGGGTAGCCAAGGCAGAAGATTGAATTAGTGATCTAGAAGGAAAACTGATATAAAAGAAGGATCAGGAGGAGGCCTGGAACAAACAGCTTAGAAGCCATGAAAACAGAATTAGGAAAATATATGACACCACAAAAAATTCCAACATCAGAATTATTGGGATGCCTAAGTGGGTGGAGAAAGAGAGAAGACTAGAAGACGTAGTTGAACAAATTCTGGATGAAAATTGGTGTGATGTTCATCATCACTAGCCATCAGAGAGATTCAAATTAAAACCACATTGAGATACCACCTTACACCAGTTAGAATGGCCAAAACTAGCAAGACAGGAAACAACGTGTGTTGGAGAGGATGTGGAGAAAGGGGAACCCTCTTACACTCTTGGTGGGGGTGCAAGTTGGTGCAGCCACTGTGGGAAACTGTGTGGAGATTCCTTAAGAAATTAAAAATAGAGCTTCCCAATGACCCTGCAATTGCACTCCTGGGTATTTACCCCAAAGATACAGATGTAGTGAAAAGAAGGGCCATCTGTACCCTGATGTTTATAGCAGCAATAGCCACGGTCACCAAACTTGGAAAGAACCAAGATGCCCTTCAACAGACGAATGGATAAGGAAGATGTGGTCCATATACACGATGGAGTATTATGCCTCCATCAGAAAGGATGAATACCCAACTTTTGTAGCAACATGGACGGGACTGGAAGAGATTATGCTGAGTGAAATAAGTCAAGCAGAGAGAGTCAATTATCATATGGTTTCACTTATTTGTGGAGCATAACAAATAGCATGGAGGACATGGGGAGTTAGAGAGGAGAAGGGAGTTGGGGGAAATTGGAAGGGGAGGTGAACCATGAGAGACTGGACTCTGAAAAACAATCTGAGGGTTTTGAAGGGGTGGGGGGTGGGAGGCGGGGTACCAGGGGGTGGGTATTATAGAGGGCATAGATTGCATGGAGCACTGGGTGTGGTGCAAAAATAATGAATACTATTATGCTGAAAATAAATTTTAAAAAAGACTGAAAAACACAAGTATGTGGAATTTAAACAATATGAATTAATTCCCTAATAAATGGTCAAAAAAATCACAAGAAAAATTAGTAAATAATGTGGAAAGAATGGAAAAAGAAACATAACATACAAAATGCTGCAAAAATATATTACATAGAGATGTATTTAAAAAAACCTTCCAATTTCTCTGAGATGAAAATGTATGTGTTATGTGTTTGTAAGTCAAGTGACATAATAAGCACAGGACAGGGGCATCTGGGTGGCTCAGTGGGTTAAAGCCTCTGCCTTCAGCTCAGGTCATGATCCCAGGGTGCTGGAATTGAGCCCTGCATTGGGCTCTCTGCTCAGCGGGGAGCCTGCTTCCCTTTCTCACTCTCTCTGCTTGCCTCTCTCCCTGCTTGTGATCTCTATGTCAAATAAATAATAAAATCTTTAAAAAGAAGAAGACATAAGGTGTCAAATCTGTATGACACCTAGAAGAGAATCATATTAGACCTAAAGACATCTACAGGTTGAGTGAGGGGGTGGAGAACCATTTATCATGAAAATGGAAGTTAAAAGAAAGCTGGAGGAGCAATACTTATATCAGACAAGCTAGATTTCAAACCAAAGAATGCAACGAGAGATGAAGAAGGGCACCATGTCATAATAAGGGGAACTCTCCAACAGGCGGATCTAACAATTGTAAATATTTATGCCCCTAACTTGGGATAATCCAAATATATAAAGCAATTAATAATATACATAAAGTAACCCATTGTTAATGACACAAAAAATGCAGGAGATTTTAATACCCCAACTACAGTAACAGACAGAGAATCTAAGCAGAAAATCCACAAGGAAACCATGACTTTGAATGGCATACTGGATCAGATGGGCTTAACAGATACATTCAGAACATTTCATCCTAAAGCAGCACAATACACATTGTTCTCAAGTACACAGGTATATTCTCCAGAATAGATCACATATTAGGTCATAAATAGGTCAGAAAGTATAAAAAGACTGAGATCATACATGTATCTTTTCTGACTAAAATGTTACAAAACTTCAACTCAACCACAAGAAAAAATTTGGAAAGATCACAAATACATGGAGGTTAAACAACATGCTAAGAACAAATGGGCCAATCTGGAAATCAAAGAAGAAATTTTAAAAAAATACATGATTATGCTGAGTGAAATAAGTCAAGCAGAGAGAGTCAATTATCATATGGTTTCACTTATTCACATATATGGTTTCAATTATCATATGGTTTCACAAATATCATGGAGGACAAGGGGTGTTAGAGAGTAAAAGGCAGTTGGGGCAGATTGAAAGGG
>NC_081561.1:26333601-26337867 GCF_022355385.1 Mustela nigripes | reverse complement strand
TGAAGAGTTTTGATCAGGAAGGGATGCTGTACTTTGTCAGATGCTTTTTCAGCATTTATTGGGAGTATGATATGGTTCTTGTTCTTTCTTTTATTAATGTATTGCATCACATTGATTGATTTGCAGATGTTGAACCAAACTTGCAGTCCTGGAATAAATTCCACTTGGTTGTGGTGAATAATCCTTTTAATGTACTGTTGGATCCCATTGGCTAGTAATTTGCTGAGAATTTTTGCATCTGTGTTCATCAAGGATATTGGTCTGTAATTCTCTTTATTGATGGGATCCTGGTCTGGTTTTGGGATCAAGGCTTCATAAAATGAGTTTGGAAGTTTTCCTTCCATTTCTATTTTTTGGAACAGTTTCAGGAGAAGAGGAATTAATTCTTCTTTAAATGTTTAGTAGAATTCCTCTGGGAAGCCGTCTGGCCCTGGGCTCTTGTTTGTTGGGAGATTTTTGATGACTGTTTCAATCTCCTCACTGATTATGGATCTGTTCAGGTTTTCTGTTTCTTCCTGATTCAATTGTGGTAGTTTATATGTCTCTAGGAATGCATCCATTTCTTCCAGATTGTCAAATTTGCTGGCGTATTGTTGCTCATAATATGTTCTTATAATTGTTTGTATTTCTTTGGTGTTGATTATGATATCTCCTCTTTCATTCATGTTTTTATTTATTTAGGTCCTTTCTCTTCTCTTTTTATAAGTATGGCCAGGGGTTTATCTATCTTATTAATTCTTTCAAAGAACCAGCTCCCAGTTTTGTTGATTTGTTCTATTGTTTTTTTTTTTGGTTTCTATTTCATTGATTTCTGCTCTGGTCTTTATGATTTCTCTTCTCCTGCTGGGTTTAGGCTTTCTTTGTTGTTCTTTCTCCAGCTCCTTTAGGTGTAGGGTTAGGTTGTGTATTTGAGACTTTTCTTGTTTCTTGAGAAAGGCTTGTATTGCTATATATTTTCCTCGCAGGACTGCCTTTGCTGTGTCCCACAGATTTTGAACTGTTGTGTTTTCATTATCATTTGTTTCCATGAATTTTTCAATTCTTTTATTTCCTGGTCGACCCAGTCATTCTTTAGAAGGGTGCTTTTTAGTATCCATGTATTTGTCCAAATTTCCTCTTGTGCTTGAGTTCTAGATTCAGAGCACTGTGGTCTGAAAATATGCAGGGAATGATCCCAGTCTTTTGATACTGGTTGAGACCTGATTTATGACCCAGGATGTGATCTATTCTGGAGAATGTTCCATGTGCACTAGAGAAGAATGTGTATTCTGTTGCTTTGGGATGGAATGTTCTGAATATATCTGTGATGTCCATCTGGTCCAGTGTGTCATTTAAGGCCTTTATTTCCTTTTTGATCTTTTGCTTGGATGATCTGTACACTTCAGTGAAGGGAGTGTTAAAGTTTCCTACTCTATGGGGCGCCTGGGTGGCTTAAGTGGGTTAGGCCACTGCCTTTGGCTCGGGTCATGATCTCAGGGTCCTGGGATTGAGTCCCACATCGGGCTCTCTGCTCGGCAGGGAGCCTGCTTCCTCCTCTCTCTCTCTCTGCCTGTCTCTCTGCCTACTTGTGATCTCTCTCTCTCAAATAAATAAATAAATAAATCTTTAAAAAAAGTTGCCTACTCTTTTTGTATTATTGTCGATGTGTTTCTTTGATTTTGTTATGAATTGGTTTATATAGTTGGCTGCTCCCATATTAGGGGCATAGATATTTAAAATTGTTAGATCTTCTTGTTGGACAGACCCTTAGAGTATGATATAGTGTCATTCTTCATCTCTTATTATAGCCTTTGGCTTAAAATCTAATTGATCCAATATAAGGATTGCCACCCTAGCTTTCTTTTGATGTTCATTAGCATGGTAAATTGTTTTCCACCCCCTCACTTTAAGTCTGGAGGTATCTTTGGGTCTAAAATGAGTTTCTTGTAGACAGCATATTGATGGGTTTTGTTTTGTTTTGTTTTTATCCATTCTGATACCCTGTGTCTTTTAATTGGGGGCATTGAGCCCATTTACATTCAGGTTAACTATTGAGAGATATGAACTTAGTGCCATTGTGTTGCCTGTAAGGTGACTATTACTATATATTGTCTATTCCTTTCTGGTCTACTACTTTTAGGCTTTCTCTTTGCTTAGAGGACCCCTTTCAATATTTCCTGTAGAGTTGGTTTGGTGTTTACAAATTCTTTTAGTTTTTGTTTGTCCTGGAAGGTTTTTATCTCTCCTATTTTCAATGATAGCCTAGCTGGCTGCATGTTTTTCTCATTTAGTGCTCTGAATATATGATGCCAGTTCTTTCTGGTCTGTCAGGTCTCTGTGGATAAATCTGCTGACAATCTAATATTTTTACCTTTGTATGTTACAGACTTCCTGTCCCGGGCTGCTTTCAGGATTTTCTCTTGTAAATTTTACTATTAGATGATGGGGTGTGGACCCATTATTCATTTTGAGGGGGGTTCTCTGCGCCTCCTGGATTTTGATGCTTGTTCCCTTTGCCATGAGGGAAATTTTCTACAACAATTCACTCCAATATACCTTCTGCTCCCCTCTCTCTTTCTTCTTTTGGAATCCCAATTATTTTAATGTTGTTTTGTCTTATGGTATCCCTTATCTCTCGAATTCTCCCCTCACGGTCCAGTAGTTCGTCTCTTTTTTGCTTTGCTTCTTTATTCTCCGTCATTTGCTCTCCTGTATCACTAATTCTCTCTTCTGCCTCACTTATCCTAGCAGTAAGAGCCTCCATTTTTGATTGCACCTCGTTAATAGCTTTTTAAATTTCAATTTGGTTAGATTTTAGTTCTTTTATTTCTCCAGAAAGGGCTTTTATTTTTCCAGACAGAGTTTCTCTAATATCTTCCATGCCTATTTTGAGCCCAGCTAGCACCTTGAGAATCATCATTCTGAACTCTAGATCTGACATATTACCTATGTCCATATTGATTATGTCCCTAGCCTTTGGTGTTGCCTCTGGTTCTTTTTTTTGTGGTGAGTTTTTCTGTCTTGTCATTTTTGTTCTTTTTTAATTTAATTTCTTTTCGTGTAACAGAATTCATTGTTTATGCACCACACCTAGTGCTCCATGCAATACGTGCCCTCCATAATACCCACCACCAGGCTCACCCAACCTCCCACCCTCCACCCCTTCAAACCCCTCAGATTGTTTTTCAGAGTCCACAGTCTCTCATGGTTCATCTTCCCTTCCAATTTCCCTTAACTCCCTTCTCCTCTCCATCTCCCCATGTCCTCCGTGTTATTTCTTCTGCTCCACAAATAAGTGAAACCATATTATAATTGACTCTCTGCTTGACTTATTTCACTCAGCATAATCTCTTCCCGTCCTGCCCATGTTGATACAAAAGTTGGGTATTCTTCCTTTCTGATGGAGGCATAATGCTCCATAGTATATATGGACAACATCTTCCTTATCCATTCGTCTGGTTAAGGGCATCTTGGTCCTTTCCACAGTTCGGCGACCGTGGCCATTGCTGCTATGAACATTGGGGTGCAAATGGTCCTTCTTTTCACTACATCTGTATCTTTGGGGTAAATACCCAGTAGTGCAATTGCAGGGTCATAGGGAAGTTCTATTTTTAATTTCTTGAGGAATCTCCACACTGTTCTTCAAAGTGGCTGCACCAACTTGCATTCCCACCAGCAATGTAAGAGGGTTCTCCTTTCTCCACATCCTCTCCTACACACGTTGTTTCCTGTCTTGCTAATTTTGGCCATTCTAACTGGTGTAAGGTGGTATCTCAAAATCTCTAATTTTGGCCATTCTAACTGGTGTAAGGTGGTTTTGATTTGAATCTCCCTGATGGCTGTGATCATGAACATTTTTTCATGTGCCTATCAGCCATTTATATGTCTTCATTGGAGAAATGTCTATTCATGTCTTCTGCCCATTTTTTAACATGATTATCTGTTTTGTGTGTGTTGAGTTTGAGAAGTTCTTTATAGATCCTGGATATTAGCCTTTTGTCGTACTGTCATTTGTGAATATCTTTTCCCATTCCATGGGTTGCCTCTTTGTTTTGCTGACTGTTTTCTTTACTGTGCAGAAGCTTTTTTTTTTTTTTAAGATTTTATTTATTTAACAGAGATCACAAGTTGGCAGAGAGGCAGTCAGAGAGAGAGAGATAGAGAGAGAGGAGAAAGCAGGCTCCCTGTTGAGCACAGAGCCTGATGTGGGGCTTGATCCCAGGACCCTGAGATCATGACCTGAGACGAAGGCAGAGGCTTAACCCACTGAGCCACCCAGGTGCCCCC
>NC_081561.1:26330041-26330601 GCF_022355385.1 Mustela nigripes | reverse complement strand
GAAAGAGGAGAGATCACAACCAACACCAAAGAAATACAAACAATTATCATATGGCTTCACTTATTTGTGGAGCATAACAAATAGCATGGAGGACATGGGGAGATGGAGAGAAGGGAGCTGAGGGAAATTAGAAGGGGAGGTGAACCATGAGAGACTATGGACTCTGAAAAACAATCTGAGGGTTTTGAAGGGGCAGTGGGTGGGAGGTTGGGGGAACCAGGTGGTGGGTATTAGAGAGGGCACGGATTGCATGGAGCACTGGGTGCTGTGCAAAAACAATGAATACTGTTACACTGAAAAGAAATAAAAAATTTAAAAAAAAATTTTAAAAAGTACATACTATGAGCAACTCTAAGCCAAAAATTCAACAATCTGGAAGAAATGGACACATTTCTAGAAACATATAAACTACCACAACTGAACCAGGAAGAAACAGAAAACCTGAACAGACCCATAATCAGTAAGGAGATTGAAACAGTCATCAAAAATCTCCAAACAACTCCTGGGTATTTACCCCAAAGATACAGATGTCGTGAAAAGAAGGGCCATCTGTACCCCAA
>NC_081561.1:26305058-26329941 GCF_022355385.1 Mustela nigripes | reverse complement strand
AGAAAGGACGAATACCCAACTTTTGTAGCAACATGGACGGGACTGGAAGAGATGATGCTGAGTGAAATCAGTCAAGCAGAGAGAGTCAATTACCATATGGTTTCACTTATTTGTGGAGCATAACAAATAACATGGAGGACATGGGGAGTTGGAAAGGAGAAGGGAGTTGGGGGAAATTGGAAGGGGAGGTGAACCATGAGAGACTATGGACTCTGAAAAACAATCTGAGGGTTTTGAAGGGGCAGTGGGTGGGAGGTCGGGGTACCAGGTGGTGGGTATTATAGAGAGCACGGATTGCATGGAGCACTGGGTGTGGTGCAAAAATAATGAATACTGTTATGCTGAAAATAATAAATTTAAAAAAAAAAATCTCCAAACAAAAGCCCAGGGCCAGACGGCTTCCCAGAGGAATTCTACCAAACATTTAAAGAAGAATTAATTCCTCTTCTCCTGAAACTGTTCCAAAACATAGAAATGGAAAGAAAACTTCCAAACTCATTTTATGAGGCCAGCATTACCTTGATCTCAAAACCAAAGACCCCATCAAAAGAGAGAATTATAGACCAGAGTCCTTGATGAACACAGATGCAAAAATTCTCACCTAAATACTAGTCAATATGATCCAAAAGAACATTAAAAGGAGTATTCACCACGACCAAATGGGATTTTTTTTCAAGGGCTGCAAGGTTGGTTCAACATCTGCAAATCAATCAGTGTGATACAATACATTAATAAAAGAAAGAACAAGAACCTTATCATACTCTCAATAGATGCTGAAAAAGCATCTGACAAAGTATAGCATCCCTTCCTGATCAAAACTATTCAAAGTGTAGGGATAAGGGGCACATACCTCAACATTATCAAAGCCATCTATGAAAAACCCACTACAAATACCATTCTCAATGGAGAAAAACTGAGAGCTCTTTCACTAAGATCAGGAACACAGCAGGGATGTCCATTATCACCACTGCTATTCAACATAGTACTAGAAGTCCTAGCCTCGGCAATCAGACAACAAAAAGAAATTAAAGGCATCCAAATCAGCAAAGAAGAAATCAAACTATGACTCTTTGCAGATGATATGATACTATATATGGAAAACCCAAAAGACTCCACCCCAAATCTGCTAGAACTTGTACAGGAATTCAGTAAAGTGTCAAGATATAAAAATCAATGCACAGCAATCAGTTTCATTTCTTTACACCAAGACAACAGAAAGAGAAATTAAGAAGTCAGTTCCATTTACAATTGCCCCCAAAACCATAAGATACCTAGGAATAAACCTAACCAAAGAGACACAGAATCTATACTCATAAAACTATAAAGTACTCATGAAAGAAGCTGAGGAAGACACAAAGAAATGGAAAAATGTTCCATGCTTATGGATCGGAAGAACAAATATTGTCAAAATGTCTATGTTAACTAAAGCAATCTACACATTTAATGCAATCCCTATTGAAATCCCATCAATTTTTTTCAAAGAAAAGGAACAAATAATCCTAAAATTTACATGGAACCATAAAAGACCTCAAGTAGCCAGAGGAATGTTGAAAAAGAAAGCCAAAGTTGGTGGCATCACAATCCCGGACTTCAAGCTCTATTACAAAGCTTTCATCATCAAGACAGTATGGTACTGGCACAAAAACAGGCACAGAGATCAATGGAACAGAACAGAAAGCCCATAAATAGACCTTCAACTCTATGGTCAAATAATCTTCAACAAAGCAGGAAAGTATGTCCAATGGAAAAAAGACAGTCTCTTCAACAAGTGGTATTGGGAAAATTGGACAGCCACATGCAGAAAAATTAAAAGGGACCATTTCCTTACACCACACACAAAAATAGACTAAAAATAGATGAAGTGCCTCAGTGTGAGAAAGGAATCCATAAAAATCCTTGAGGAGAACACAGGCAGCAACCTCTTTGACCTCAGCCGCAGCAACTTCTTTCTAGGAACATCACCAAAAGCAAGGGAAGCGAGGGCAAAAATGAACTATTGGGACTTCGTCAAAATCAAAAGCTTTTGCACAGCAAAGGAAACAGTTAACAAAATCAAAAGATAACTGAAAGGATGGGAGTAGATATTTGCAAACGACATATCAGATAAAGGGCTAGTTTCCAAAATATATAAATAGCTTCCCAAACTCAACACCCAAAGAACAAATAATCCAATCAAGAAATGGGCAGAGGACATGAACAGACATTTCTGTAAAGAAGACATCCAGATGGCCAACAGACACATGAAAAACTGCTTCATATCACTCGGCATCAGGGAAATAGAGCAAAACCACAATGAGATACCACTTCATGCCAGTCAGAATGGCGAAAATCAACAAGTCAGGAAATGACAGATGCTGGCAAGGATGCAGAGAAAGGGAAACTTTCCTATACTGTTGGTGGGAATGCAAGCTGGTGCAACCACTCTGGAAAACAGCATGGAGATACCTCAAAAAGTTGAAAATAGAGCTACCCTATGATCCAGCAATTGCACTACTGGGTATTTACCCTAAAGATACCAATGTAGTGATCTGAAGGGGCACGTGCACCTGAATTTTTATAGCAGCAATGTCCATAATAGCCAAACTTTGGAAAGAACCTAGATGTCCATCAACAGATGACTGGATAAAGAAGATGCGGTGTATATATACAATGGAATGTTATGCAGCCATCAAAAGAAATGGAAATCTTGCCATTTATGATGATGTGGATGGAACTAGAGGGTATCATGCTGAGTGAAAAAAGTCAATCAGAAAAAGACAATTATCATGGATCTCCCTGATATGAGGAAGTTGAGAGGCAAAGTGGGGGACAAAGCGGGTAGGGAAGGAAACAGGATGGAATCGGGAGGGAGACAAACCATAAGAGACTCTTAATCTCACAAAACAAACTGAAGGTTGCCAGGGGGAGGAGTGTAGAGAGAGAGTGGTTGGGTTATGGACATCGGGGAAGATATGTGCTATGGTGAGTGCTGTGAAGTGTGTAAAACTGGTGATTCACAGACCTGTACTGGTGAGGCTAATACATGATATGTTAATTAAAAAAAAAGTATAGAGTTTCCCAACAGCTCAGCAATTGTACTACTAAGTATTTATCCAAAAGATACAGATGTAGTGAAAAGAAGGGGTACATGCACCCCATAGCTTATAGCGGGAATGTCCACAATAGCCAAACTATGGAATGAACCTATATGTCCATCAAGACATGAATGGATAAAGAGGATTACACACACACACACACACACACACACACACACAGAATACTTTGCAGCCATCAAAAATGAAGTCCTGGTGGTGGGTATTATGGAGGGCACATACTGCATGGAGCACTGGGTGTGGTGCATAAACAATGAATTCTGGAACATTGTAAAGAAATTTTTAAAATAAATATTTTTAAAAAACATCATGTACTATACAGTGGCTAACTGAACATAATAATAATTTTAAAAATGAACTCTTGCCTTTTGCAATGACGTGGATGGAACTAGAGGGTATTATGCTAAGTGAAATAAGTCAATCAGAGAAAGACAATTATCATACAATTTCACTCAAATGTGGGATTTAAGAGACAAGACAGAGGAACATAGGAGAAGGAAGGGAAAAATAAAATATGATGAAATCAGAGACAGAAAAACCATAAGAAACTCTTAACTCTAGGAAAGAGACTGAAGGTTGCTGGAGGGGATGTGGATGGTTGGATGGGGTAACTGGGTGATCGGCATTAAGGAGGGCACATGATGTAATAAGCAATGGATGTTATATGCAACTGATGCATCACTGAACTCTACTTCTGAAACTAATAATACGCTATATGTTATTAATTGAATTTAAATAAAAATAGGGATAAAGGGAACATTACTCAACTTTACAAAATCTATGAAAAAACCCACAGCAAATATCATTCTCAGTGGGGAAAAGCTGATAGCCTTCCCTTTGAGATCAGGAACACAACAAGGATGCCAACTCTCACCACTCTTGTTCAATGTGATACTAGAAGTCCTAGCAACAGCAATCAGACCAAAAAAAAAAAAAAAAACAAAAAGGTATTCAAATTGGCAAAGAAGAATCAAACTCTCTCTCCTCACAGATGACATGATACTTTATATGGAAAACACAAAAGACTCCACCCCTAAACTACTAGAACTCATACAGGAATTCAGTAATGTGGCAGGATACAAATTCAATGCACAGATATCAGTTGCTTTCTTTTTTTTAATTTAATTTTATTATTTTTGGTGTTCCAAAGATTCATTCTTTATGCATCACACCCAATGCTCCATACAATATGTGCCCTCTTTAATACCCACTACCAGGCTCACCTAACCTCCCATCCCCTCTCCTCCAAAACCCTCAGTTTGTTTCTCATAGCCCATAGTCTCTCAGGGTTCATCTCCCCCTCTGATTTCCCCCAATTCACTTTTCCTTTCCTTCTCCTAATGTCCTACATGTTATTCCTTATGCTCCACAAGTAAGTAAGTTACTTTCTTACACACAATGAAAATATAGAAAGGAAATTAGAGAATCAATTCCATTTACTATAACACCAAAAACCATAAGAGACTTTGGAATAAACCTAACCAAAGAGGTATAGGATCTCTACTTGAGGAACTACAGTACACTCATGAAAGAAATTGAAGAAGACACAAAGAGATGGAAGAGCATTCCATGCTCATGGATCAGAAGACTAAACATTGTTAAAATGTCTATTCTGCCGAGAGCAATCTATACTTTGAATGCAGTCCTGGCATTTTTCAAAGTGCTGGAACATACAGTCCTAAGATTTGTATGGAACCAGAAAAGACCCTGAATAGCTAAGGAAATATTGAAAAAGAAAAACAAAGCTGGGGGCATCACATTGCCTGATTTCAAGCTTTACTACAAAGCTGTGATCCCCAAGACAGCATGGTACCGGCACAAAAATAAATAAATAAATAAAAAGTAAGAAAAAATATTTCCACTTTCCCTTCCCTCCACAAATTAGATTACCTCTGACAAATTATCCCTCAGACTTGGCCCTTAGCATAATGAGGTGCTGGGGAAGATATTTCAGGTAATTCAGGACAACCCATTTCCTTCCCTGCAAACACAGTTTAAAGCATTTGTATTAGTGATGGTTGGTTTGTAGGTTCCTTGTTACCTTAAGTACAGGAGTGTGGTATCATGTTAAAGATATTCCTCAGAAGCTGTTCTAACCAGGACAACTCCTGGAAGAACATTAATTGCCTCTCTGGGACTTACTCTCCCAGTGGCCCCAGTCAAGAGAAGCAAGTCATATTCTTTTTGTTCCCATAAAGGCTCCAGCTGCTCTTGGAAAATGGTCCATCCCCCGATACCACAAAGGCTCTAATTTCTCCTCCTTTCAGCTAAACCTGAATCTTTATGGTAAACTCAGGACTCTTACTTTTATAGCAATGATAATCACAGTAATTTTCAGACTCTGTTTTCCTAAGATGATATAGCAGATTAGAATTTGTGGTGTGGTCAGCCATTTATGTTGGCAAGTTCAAGGAGATGAAAACTGGAGGTTAGATAGGTCCACAAGGAAGGAGGGCATAAATCATGAAGACAGATGAGGGGAATGTCAACAGTCACAGGAAGGACAAGTGCTGTTTAAGCACAGGTAAGGGCATAAAAGGACTAACATAAGAAAAAAGTAGGCTGGCCAGTGATTTGCAGATGTAGAAATATTTGTGTCCACCATTTTTCCTTCATTGTGTCTTACTTCAAAAAAAGAGAGGAGATGTTTCACGCCATAGCCTACAAAAGCAACTAGTCATAAAAACCTTTATTTCTCCCTTTACCAATAGGAAGAAAATTAACTATAACGTACCTACCTTTTCTCTAGTTATACCTGGTGTCCTTTTGTCCCATAGCTCCCTCCTACCCCTTTCTAACTTCTGCAGAAAGCTAAGGGTGAGCCATGCAATAGATAAAGACACCTCACAGATGCATGCACTTTCAGTCAACGTGCCAAGTTATTCAGGTATCTGTGCAAAGAAGAAGAAAATTATGTCTGCATTGGGAGGAGTAATGGGGATCCAGTTGGGATCGTGTTTCTCATGATGTTTTGTCTCCCATTCTCAGGAAAGCAAAAGAGAATCTTGGGGTTTTTCCATCATTCTTCAAGTGGAAATGACCTCTAAGTGAAATAATCTTCATGATTTCCTGTCTACTGCTGTTGTTTGGTTCAGCCACAGCAGACTTCTTCACCCAGCAGGCTGCAGTCGCTCCTGCTTCCGGTGAGGTCTGACCCTCAGCCATGGAGAGGGAGCCCCCCTTCCAAGTTTGGCTTTTCTCGGGTACTGCCCCTTGGTCCCAGATATCCTTTATAGCTCTATTTACATCGTTCTACTCTCCTTCTATGGTTTAATAATTCTTTGTATTAAGCTTCTGTTGAATTACAAGAGAATTTCTTTTTAAGCACTCCACTTGTGTGACCATCCTGGATGGATTCTGAGTTAAAGAACATGGCCTAGGTCCATGTAACCACTAGTAACTGATTAAGAGTGATAAGGCATGAGTAAGTCCTGTAGCCTTGGGCCAAACTGTCCAAAACTTTCCTGTTCAAACTCAATCAAGGAGCTATTTCTAATATCTTTTTCAAGAATTACATTTGTGGAAGGTAAGCCACTGAGAGGTAACCACAAGTGGCTCTGCTGTGGTTTTCCCTGCCTTCCTTCCTTTCTTTATTCTTTCTTCCTTGGTTTCTTTCTCTTTCTTTTTTTGTATATGGTTATTTTTAATTTTTATTTAAATTCAATTAATTAACGTATAGTGTATTGTTAGTTTCAGAGGTAGAGTTTAGTGATGCATCAGTTGCATGTAGCACCCAGTGCTCACTACATCAAGTGCCCTGTTTAATGCCCATCACCCAGTTACCCCCCCCCCCGCAGCAACCCTCAGTTGGCTTCCTAGAATTAAGAGTCTCCTATGGTTTGTCTTCCTCTGTTTTCCTCTTTTTTAGTTTTGCTGTAGCTTATTAGTAAGTGTGAGGGATAATCAGCTGTGGAAGGAGGGAAGGGACACAGCAAAGCTGAGTAAGGCAGAGCCTTGTCATCCTAACTACAGAACAAAGGGAACATCAAGTCTCTCCTAAGAAGGACTGAAAGCCCACAAGAAAAAAAGAATCACCTAAGAGATAGAACTGTTCATAAAGGGAACTTTCCAGAATGCTCGGTGGAGCAGAGGAGCAGTGGCTGCCCAAGCTGTGCCCAGCAACTCGCTCAGCAACATGCTCCTTCCCGCTCCCCCACAGTATCAGCCCTCTCACTGGCTGTAGGAAATGGTGAAAGAAACCACTTACTATGATGTTTGGGCATCAAACCCAATGCCACCCAAGAAGAATTGAAAAAGGCCCACAGGAAACTGACCTTGAAGTACCACCCTGGTAAGAAACCAAATGAAGGAGAGAAGTTTAAACAGACATCTCAGGCTTAGGAATTACTCTCTGATGCAAAGAAAAGGGAATTACATGACAAAGGAGGTGAACAGGCAGTTAAAGAAGGTAGACCCAGTGGTGACTTTGGCTCCCCCATGGACATCTTTGATATGTTTTTTGGAGGAGGAAGAATGCAGAGTGAAAGGAGAGGTAAAAATGTCCTGTATCAGCCCTCAGTAACCTTAGACGATTTATATAATGGTGCAACAAGAAAACTGGCTCTGCAAAAGAACGTGATATGCGATAAATGTGAAAGTTGAGGTAGTAAGAAAGGAGCAGTCGAATGTTGTCCCAATTGCCGATGTACTGAAATGCAAATAAGAATTCATCAGATAGGACCTGGAATGGTTCAGCACATTCAATCTGTGTGCATGGAGTGCCAGGGCCATGGGGATCGGATCAGACCTAAAGATAGATGTAAAAGCTGCAATGGAAGGAAGATAGTTAGAGAGAAGATTCTAGAAGTTCATATTGACAAAGGCATGAAAGATGGCCAGAAGATGTAAGGACCTATTTTACTGTTCCTGCTCCCCTTCTCCCAGGGGACTTAAAAACAAGTCCCAGAAACCAGCTCCAGGGGTGGAGGCCAAGAAAAACAAGGCTGTACCAACCTCGAGTCTAGCCCTGATGTAACTACAGCCATCTTGGCAAAGCAAAAGCCAGCACCTTGCACTGAAAGAGTGGGTCAGCATAAGCATGGCCATCCTGAAGGCCGGGAAGCCATTTCACTGAGCATCCCTAACCAGCCCACACAGGCTAGTAACTTGAGATACGAGAAAGTAGCTAAAACCTAAGAAACAACTTAATCATATACCACCAGGGCGGTCAGGCGATGGCGCCACAGGGACCAGATGTTAAAGAAAACAAATAGTTAACTTGCAGAGAACACAATCCTGCAAGACTGGAGTCTCCCTTGGTTTGCAAATGTCCTGGTGATTTACAACAGAAAAGCCATCTCTTCAATGGCCCAATTTCCAGAGACAAACTGCTCAGTTCCTCAAGGCCTAAGGTCTCCCTCCCCACCATAAAACTGAGGGAGGCTGAGGCAGAAGGAAATGTAAATAAAGTTAAATTTCTTCTAAAACTAAATCTCACTTAACCACCAGGGTGACGCCGGGATGACAAAAGGTTAAACAAAGTTAAACTGTCAAAGTGGGGTGCAAGAGATGTGTGTAGCTATGAAAAAGTGCCTTGAAAATGCTATATAAACCCTTGGCTTTGAGTGCTCGGGGTCCTTGTTGAAACCCGCTGCGCGGGGCAGATACTTGGACCCCAGCTAGCTGGAAATAAACCTTGCTGTGTGACTTGCATTATTGAGAGTGTTCTCTGAGGGGTGGACTCCGTACCCTAATAAAGATAACATTCCATGGTGAAGGAGACCAAGAACCAGGACTGGAACCAGGAGATATTATCATTGTTTTAGATCAGAAGGACAATGCTATTTTCACTCAGCAAGGAGAAGACCTTTTCATGTGTGTGGACATACAGCTGGTTGAAGCACTGTGCGGTTTTCAAAAGCCAGTGTCTACTTTTGACAACTGAACCATTGCCATCACCTCTCATCCAGGTCAAATTGTCAAGCATGGAGATATCAAGTGTGTGCTAAATGAAGGCATGCCAATTTATCGTAGACCATATGAGAAGGGTCACCTCATCATCGAATTTAAGGTAAACTTTCCTGAGAATGGCTTTCTCTCTCCTGATAAACTCTCTTTGCTGGAAAATCTCCTACCTGAGAGGCAGTAAGTAGAAGAGACTGATGAAACGGACCAGGTAGAACTGGTGGACTTTGATCCAAATCAGGAAAGACGGCACCATTACAATGGGGAAGCATATAAGGATGTCCCAGGGGTGGTGCACAGTGTCAGACCTCTGATGGGGCCAGTGAATAACACCGAAGGCATTTTATGGGCAGTAGTGAATGAGTGAAGGACTATAATCATAGCTCACTACTTGCTATTCTTTTTGTTTTAATATTCAACTATAGTAGTGTTTTAAAAGTAAAATGAAGAATGAACTCAAAATATAAAAGCTCAAAAAAAGAGAACTGCTCGTAAAATGTACTTACTTTTTTTGACAAAAAGGAAACATAAAGATTCACTAGGCACAGTATGTATTTCAATAATTTTTCAACAAATGTGCAGAGTGCTTCTTGAAGTTGGAGAATAAAGTTATATGTAGAAATTATAAATTATGGCCAGAATTCAAATCCTGCCTCAGCTATTGTCCTGGACAGGAGGGAATAATGTGGACACCTTCCTCAGGCCTGTGACAGACACAGATCCAGCTTTAAGCCCTATGGTCAGGGTACTTTCTGTTTCCCTCCAGCCTCATGCTCTTCCTCCTTTGCTCTTTCAAAGACTCTGTAGTTTCCTTTTCCTAAAAATCCCTTTTCAAATTCAGTTCCATTTACACGTCCTCTGTGAAGCATTCTAGCTTTCTCCCTACTCCATGTCACAGATCTGTTCACAGGAACTCAATATTCCAGCTTTGTTAATATCATGAGTTGATGTGTGTCTATGTGTCTCCTTTATATCTCTATTGGTACCTTAGTTTTCAGCTTAGAAGTAAGCTCTTAGTGCAAGCAAGCAATAAGAAGATAAGGTTCTTTCTACCAGAACATTTAACTGAAGCTCTAGACTTTTCACCCTATGTACAGTAGTCCCATCATCTGAGGCTTCACTTTTTGTAGTTTCAGTAATACTATGATCAACCATGGCCTACAGAATCAGGTGATCCTAATAAGGCTTCATCATAAGGTCAATAGCAGCCCAAAGCTACTTCTCATACATGTATCAGTCGTGTCATTTCATCTGCTCAGGTGGACATTTCATCATCTCCCAACATCACAAGGAGAAGAAGGGTGAGGACCATAAGGTATTAGAGAGAGACCCCACACTCACATAACTCTTTCAACAGTACCTTGTTATAATTGTTCTATTACTAGACATTGTTAACCTCTATTGTGCCTAATTTAAAAATTAAACTTTATCATTTCCTTTATGTGGGAAAAATGTAGTATATATACACGTCTTGGTATTATCTGTGGTTTTAGGAATCCACTGGGGGCCTTGGAATGTACCCCCTACAGATAAGGGGGTCTACAGAAAACAGTATGAAGTCAGTAATAAATCTGATATTGTTTATCATGATTTTTTGTCCATGTGAAATTATTGGGATTAAAATTATTCCAGTTTTTTTTAATAAGATCAATAGAAATAGACTGAAAATATTGACATGAAAACTAAAGCTATTCATAAAAAAAAAAATAGATTATTTGTTCCATGGAAATTTCCTTCTGTTTGCTCTGTTAGGAATTTTTCAAGTCACTATTTACTTAGATGTCACCCTGGGATGGGAATGAGTATTTGACAGTTGAGAGGCTATTTTTCCATAATATGGTAAATATCTGGATAAAATGTAAAAGTGAAAATTTTTACTTTATATTTGCTTTCTGTAATTTTTTATTATGGTTAAATTTCAAATTTACAGCAGAATTGCAAAAGTGGTACAAAGAACTAACATTGACCTGTTAGCTAGTTCCTACAATAGTCTGAATTATACCTAAAAAGATGTTTTCTGTCCTTCTACCTACCTACCTACCTAGCTATCATAATCGCTTTTCTGGACCATTTGAGAACAAGTAGGAGATGTCCTGCTTAGTCAGTGTTTATTTCCTAAGAACAGGGACTTTATTTTACATAATCACTTTAGAGTTGAGAAAACAGAAAATATAGTGTGGATACAATATTATTATCTAATTCACAGCTCATAGTCTTTTTTCTCCATTGCTCTCAATAATGTTGTTAATGCCTGTTTTTCCAGTCCAGGTCCACATAAATAACATGTCTCTTTGGTTTCCTTTCATCTGAACCAGTTCCTCAGCCTTTATTTGTATTCATTTAACTTAATGTTTTGAAGAGTACAGGGGAGCTACTCTGTCCAACCTGACTCAATCTGAGTTTGTCTTATGCATGTTTGTGATTAGAATCAAGCTGTGCATTTTTGGCAGGAATGTCATCAAAGTGAAATTATGTCCTGCTCAGAGCATCATGTCGCTAGGCACATGATGTTGGCTTGTCTCAACACTGGTGATATTAACATTGAGTAGTCTTGACTCTGGTGATGTCCAATGCCATTTTCTACCGTGAAGTTTACTATTTTTCATTTTGTAATTAACAAGTAATTAGTGTTATAGACCTTGGAAATATTCTGTTTCTCAGGACATTTTCATTCACTAGTTTTTAACATTTATTAATCTTTTTAACTCTACCATTCTTTTCATACATATTATTAAGATCCTACTGACAGGAATAATTTTTCTCCTCAGTAATTAATTTTTTATTTATACATATTTTATATATCACTATGAGCTTGTGGATTCTTTTTTTTTAATTAATTAGTATCACAGTTCCTTTTTAATGCCCAAATTGTCCCAGAGTTGAAGAGTGGCAGGCCTTTCAAACTGGCTTCTCTTTCTTTTTCACATGTCCCTGTGATTCTTGGAGCATTACTTTACCTTTTTGGAATGTATGTATTTCTTTCCTCAGGTAATAAGAAATGAATAATGATGGGAAAAAACACAAGTTTTGAAGGCTACTTTGTTCTACTGGGTTTTTCCAACTGGCCTCATCTGGAGGTAGCGCTCTTTGTGGTCATCTTGATATTCTACTTAATGACATTGGTGGGCAACCTGTTTATCATTATCTTGTCGTACCTGGACGCTCATCTCCACACGCCCATGTACTTCTTCCTCTCAAACCTCTCTTTTCTGGATCTCTGCTACACCACCAGCTCCATCCCTCAGTTGCTGGTCAACCTCTGGGGCCCAGAAAAGACCATCTCTTACACCGGTTGCATGATTCAACTTTACTTTGTCCTTGCACTGGGAACCACAGAGTGTGTCCTCCTGGTGGTGATGTCCTATGACCGTTATGCAGCTGTCTGTAGACCCTTGCATTACGCTGTCCTCATGAATCCTCGTTTCTGCCACCTGTTGGCTGTGGCTTCCTGGGTCAGTGGCTTTACCAACTCAGCACTTCATTCTTCCTTTACCTTCTGGGTGCCCTTAGGTGGACATCGCCAAGTGGACCATTTCTTCTGTGAAGTTCCAGCACTGCTGCGACTATCATGTGCTGATACCCATGTGAATGAACTGACCCTCCTGATCACGAGCTCCATTTTTGTTCTCACACCACTCATCCTCATTCTCAGCTCATATAGTGCCATTGCCCGGGCTGTGCTGAGGATGCAGTCAACCGCCGGACTTCAGAGAGCTTTTAGGACATGTGGAGCCCATCTTATGGTTGTGTCCCTCTTTTTCATTCCTGTCATCTGCATATATCTGCAGCCACCATCAGGAAAGTCTCAAGATCAAGGCAAGTTCATTGCCCTCTTTTATACTGTAGTCACGCCTAGCCTCAACCCTCTAATCTATACTCTGAGAAACAAAGATGTAAGAGGGGCAGTAAGGAGACTACTGGGTTGGGAGAGGCCCATGACCTCGTGATCTTCAGGAGACAGTGGAGCCCCTCTTCAGCAGGGGGATCATATGCCTCCTTCCATCAGCCAGTCTCCTGCCTACTCACTGTGTCTGCACCAGTGGAGCATGTGTTTTGTAAGGCCACAGAGCTCTTGCCCACAAATATGAATTAAACAGTTTGCCCACATACCAATTTCACTTCAACAGAGAAAACAGCTATGTAAAATCAAGATTAAACATCAATATTAAATATTTTTAGTGCCACAATAATAAAACAAAGATATCCTTTTCTTACTTGAACAGTAAGAAATGAAATTCCAATAGGAAGATGATATACTTAATTTTAAAAACCTAGACTGTGGTTTTTAATTTCTCACTTTCAAGGCAGAATTTGCCATTAAATATTTTCCATTTTTGGTTTAGCTAAAGATGTAGTTAAATACCTTAAATCTTTCCTGCCACACTGTTAGTCCTTTTTGAATAGTAGTTCATATAGAGAGGAATTTGGGTCCATATTCTTTAAGACCCCATTATCAATAGTAAGAAAATAAATTGAACAAATTATAGAAAGAAAGTCCCTGAAATAATAAACAAACATAAGTATCTTTAAAAAAAAAAAGTATCTTGTATTTTTCTCTTTCTTGAGGCAGTGGAAAGTATATAAAAGGCAAAAATCACTTAGACAGGTCTGAGATATGGCCAATAATCTAAAAGTCATTATAGGCCAGGTATCATTAAAAGTAAGTGCTTGCATGGAGCACTGGGTGTGGTGCAAAAACAATCAATACTGTTACATTGAAAATAAATTTTTAAAAAATTAAATAAAAAGATATTGAGAAAAAGGTAATAAAAAAACTCTGAAACTAAAATCATATAGTCATATTTGTTAGACTTTTTAAACATCATTTAAAATATCATATAAATATGCTACAATAATTTTACTGTACATAAATAGAATTCTGTAATATACATTGTGATATTCAAAAGCAAGGAATAAAATTTAATTAGAATTTTTTTTAAAAAGTAAGTGCTCGGTGGGCTACCTGGTGGCTCAGTCAGTTGAGTGTCTGACTTTTGGTTTCGGCTCAGTTCATGATCTCAGGGTCCTGAGATGGAGTCCCATCAGGCTCTGCCTTCAGTGGGGAATCTCTGTTTGAGATTCTTCCTCCTCTCTCTCCCTCTGCTCCTCCCCTCACTTCTGTGCAAGCTCTCTGTCTCTCAAATAAAAAAATAAAATCTTTAAAAAAAGAAGTAAGTGCTTGGGGTACCTGCATAGACTGAGGAGCAAAAATACACGAAGCAGACAGAGTTCTGGGCCCTGAAAATGAGTGCATGAAACCAATCAGTGTTTGAAAAAATTACCTGAAAATATATCAGAATAATTTTGTGATTAAAGCTGCATGGGAAATGTTACTTTTTTTTCTTCTTAAGCTTGATCTAATTTGAATGTTTGAGGTCAGTAAGTACATAATGAAAACCAACTTACATATTTTCTAAATAAAGAAATGTTTGTTTTAAATAAAAGTAGTAGTTTCATTGCCTACATTATTGCCAACCATCTCCGTCTAAAATGTGTGTGCTATCCAAATAACACTTAACTGGCATCTGTATACAGGTAAGTGAAATAGCAGGTGAAGAACAATTCTATAATGTAAAATATTTGGCAACCTGAGCTTTGTTTGGTAATCAGAGAATCAGCTGTAGTTTTTGAGGCCTTTAAAGCTTATGTATGATGATTCAAATCCCCATTTCCAAAATTATTAAGATGAAAAACACATCCCCAAATGTCCCCTCCATTTCCTGTGTGACTGGAACTACACTGACACTGTTGACTTTTCTCTTCTCCTTTGTGTATCTATGATTTTTCTTTATGTCAGCTAGACATAAACAATACAGTGCAGATTCAGTTGCCCTATTCTAACTTCCAAGAAACAAAGAATCATGCATATAAGAGAACTTTTAGTAAATAACTGGGACCACATAGAGTGAACCATCACAGAAAAAAAAAACACTTTAAAAAACAACATATTTTGGTTCTTCAAATCATCTTGCACTATGGAAATCTTGCTGTCTGAGACACCTTATGTAGTACTGTAGTCTCTCACCATCTAACTTTAAAAAAAAAAAAAGAAAGTTTAAGATTCCCATTCTTTTTTGTTTTTGTGCTTCCAAAACATATACTCTTGTACATGTGTAGACTCTTGTTTTTGGAATGCCAAAATTGTGGCATATGTGATGTTGATTTCTAGCTGCATTAGGATGTTGTTCCATTTAATTTGTGATCTAAAAGAAAGATCAGTTACCAAAGCTTTTTCCAACAACACAGATATTATTGTTTTGTACTTTTCAAACCACTTATGTCCACCTTATGCAATTCGATCACAGGCATGACGGTAGGTATATTTTTTTCTCTCCTTGTAGATGAAGATACTGCAGGGAAGAAGATACATGACTTGCCTAGGCTAGACTTGCATGTGACAAAAACAGGGTTTTAACAACAGATTTTTAGCCCTGAAGCTCCCTTTTAGAGTCACTAACCCCCAAGGTAGACTAGAATCCCTAGAATCCTCCCACTGCCCACTCTCAGCTTCTAACCAACTTTTGGTAAATTGGCATTTACACAGCACACATGGATCTGGGCCACAGACAACCTTACTGAAGAGCAAGCAGTGGAACTGGCCTTCTCCCAGCTGCCAGCCATGCCCAAATACACTGACACCCCAGCTGTTGCTGGGCCCCAGGAAATCTCTCCCACTCAGCCAGAAAGGTGTCTTTCAGTCTTTTCCCACTTCATCTTATACTTGCTCCTGTCAGAATATTCCCTATTCACATGCCCAGTTATTTCTCCCTGTTGTGTCTCGGCAGTACAGGATTACTAGCACAGATATGTCATCCAGGTCATCACAGAAACCAGCTCTGGTTTCCAGCAGGTTCACTCATTCTCTGTTCTTCTGTTGGCTTCAGGGTCACATGTCATGTATCTGTTTGACAAATATGTGGCTGAAGGTCACTGGTTATGTTATGACAAGTGATTTAAAAAATAATAAACTCAGAAAGGATGAATACCCAACTTTTGTATCAACATGGCTGGGTCTGAAGGAGATTATGCTGAGTGAAATAAGTCAAGCACAGAAAATCAATTATCATATGGTTTCACTTACTTGTGGAGCATAAGGAATAACATGGAGGATGTTAGGAGAAGAAAAGGAAAAGTCAATTGGGGGGAATCAGGGTGGGGAAGACAAACCATGCGAAACTGTGGACACCGAGAAACAAACTGAGGGTTTTGGAAGGGAAGGGGGTGGGGGTTTGGGTCAGCATGGTGGTGGGTATTAAGGGAGGGCATGTATTGCATGGAGCACTGTGTGTGGTGCATAAACAATGAGTCTTGAAACACTGAAAAAATTAAATTAAATTTAAAAATAAATAAAAATAATAAATAATAAATAATAAAAATTTCAAATTCACAGCCATCCTATTCCAATTATAACTCTGCAACAATAATCAAAACCACATTGAGATACCGCCTTACACCTGTTATAATAACCAAAATTAACAAGACAGTAAACAACAAGTGTGGGAGAGGATGTGGAGAAAGGGGAGCCCTCTTACACTGTTGGTGGGAATGCAAGTTGGTGCAACTACTTTGAAAAACAGTGTGGAGGTTCCTCAAAAAATTAAAAATGAAGCTATCCTATGACACAGCAATTGCACTACTGGGTATTTACCCTAAAGATACAGATGTAGTGAAAATAAGGGCTATATGCACCCCAATGTTCATAGCAGCAGTGTCCACAATAGCTAAACTGTGAAAAGAGCTGAGATGCCTTTCAACAGAAAAATGGATAAAGAAGATGTGGTCCATATATACAATGGATATTATGCCTCTATCAGAAAGGATGAATACCCAACTTTTGTATCAACATGGTCAGGACTGGAGATTATGCTGAGTGAAATAAGTCAGGCAGAGAAAGTCAATTATTATATTTCACTTACTTGTGAACATAAGGAATAGCATGGAGGACATTAGGAGAAGGAAGGGAGAAACGAAGGGGGAGAAATCAGATGGGGAGACAAACCAGCTCATAGCTTCGTTGATCTCTTCTACTGCTCCTTTGGTTTCTATTTTGTTTATTTCTGCTCCTTTATTTCCTCACTCCTATTGCTTAGGCTTTATTTGCTGTTCTTTCTCCAGCTCCTTTAGGTGTAAGATTAGCTTGTGTACTTGTGATTTTTCTAATTTTTTGAGGGATTGTATTGCAATGTACTTCCCTCTTAGGAATGCCTTTGCTGGATCCCAAAGGTTTTGCACAGTTGTGTTTTCATTTTCATTTGTTTCCATGAATTTTTTATTCTTTTTTAATTTCCTGGTTACCCATTCATTCTTTAATAGGATGCTCTTTAACCTCCAAGTGTGAGTTCCTTCCAAATTTCCTCTTATGATTCAATTCAAGTTTCAAAGTATTGTGGTCTGAAAATACATAGGCAATAATCTCGATCTTTTGGTATTGGTTGAAACCTGATTTGTGACACAGTACATGATCTATTCCAGAGAATGTTCCATGTGTACTAGAGAAGAATGTGTATTTTGTTGCTTTAGGATGGAATGCTCTGTATATAAGAGATGAAGTCCATCTGGTCCAGTGTGTCATTAAAAACCTTGTTTCTTTGTTGATCTTCTGCTTAGATGATCCGTACATTGCTGTGAGTGCGTGTTGAAGTCTCCTACTATTAATGTATTATTATCAATGTATTTCTTCATTTTGGTTACTAATCATTTGATATAGTTGGATGCTCCCAAACTAAGAGCATATTTATAATTATTAGATCTTCTTGTTGGGTAGGCACTTTAAGTATGATATAGCATCCCTCTTCATCACTTACTACAGTCTTTGATTTAAAATCTAATTTGTCTGATATGAGTATTGCTCCCCCAGCTCTCTTTTGAGGCCCATTTGCCTGATAATTGTTCTCCACCACCTCACTTTCAGTCTGGATATATCTTTAGGTGTAAAGTGAATCTCCTGTAGAAAGAATATGGATGGGTCTTGCTTTTTAGCCAATCTGATACCCTATGTCTTTTGACTGGAGCCTTTGGCCCATTTCCATTCAGAGTAACTATTGAAAGATGTGAATTTAATGCCATTAAAGTGTCCCTGTTTCTGTAGATTCTGAGCAGAGAGCCCGATGCGGGGCTCGATCCCAGAACCATGGAATCATGACCTGAGCCGAAGGCAGAGGCTTTTAACCCACTGCGCCACTCAGGTGCCCCATACCTCCCAATAATTCTGATATTGTTTCATTTCATGGCATCAATGATCTCTCAAAGTCTCTCCTCATGGTCCATAAGTTGCTTTTGTCTCTTTTCCTCAGCTTCTTTCTTATCAACTTGTGTTCTGTGTCACTTACTCTGCCTCATTTAGCCTAGCCTTTAGAGCATCCAATTTAACCTGCGTCTCAGGTAGAACATTTTAAATTTGGCCTTATTAGATCTCATTCCTGCACTAAGAGATTCTCCAGTGTCTTTTATGCTTTTTCAAGCCCAGCTAGTAAGTTTATAATTGTTATCCTGAATTCCAGCTCTGACATTTTACTTATATTCATATAGATTAGATCTGTGGCAGAGATTATTACCTCTTGTTCTTTCCTTTGTTGTGAATTCCTCCTTCTAGTCATTTTTTCCAGAGAAGAGTGGATGAATGAGTGAGCACTATCAAAAATATCAACCACAACCCAAGCAAAATGCACACTAGACAAGTCAAAGAGGTCAGAAACTAGAAAAGAAAAGAAGAAAAAGAAAAAAGGGAAATAAAAAGGGCGGGCAAGGGGAAGAGAGAGTATAATCTCACAGAATGGACAAAACAGGGTGATCCACTTGGCACTGAGTGTATTTTTTGGTCTGTGTTTTAGAAGACACTAAATCCCAAAATTGTAAAGAAAGCAAAAGTTATATATGTACAAAAATAAAATTGAATAGAGTCAAAGGAAGTCAAACACGAAAAATATATCTATAAAATGTAAATGTAAAAGATGTTAGTTGAAAAAAGTTAAAAATAAAGTTAAAAATAAAGAGCATATACCTTGGCTAATTTAATTTAAATTAAAAAAAAAAACAGGGGATGTCTCAAGGAGTGTGGGGCAGAAAAAATAATAAAGAGCTGATAAAATAAGAAACTACTTGAAAAGGGAAAAAAGAAATGGAAATTTTTTAAACTGAAATATAAATAAATAATGAGAAAAAACCTTGAATTCTAGATACTATTTCCCTGTAACCCTGGAATTTTACAGTCCTGTGTGGTCGGTAAACTTGCTGTTCACCTGTTCTTCCAGTTGTTCTTCTGGGGAAGGGGTCTGCTGTGCTGATTCTCAGGTGTCTGCCTGGGTGGAGTTGCACCGCCCCTTGCAAGGGGGCCCAGTCTCAGTGTAAACAATTTTTGGTTGCTCTGTGTGGTTCTTGTTCCCTGAAGGCTTTCCACCTTTCCTTATAGGATCAAAAAAAAAAAAAAGAAAAAAGAAAAAAGGCCACACCTCAATCTCCCTCCCCAGAGCCAAAAGATCGCAGTCCCCTCTCTTCAGTAAACCCTCAGGGATTAAAAAAAAAAAAAAGAAAGAAAGAAAAAAAAGTCTTCACTTTTGTGTGTGCTAAACTTCTCAGATTCCTGCAGTGAACACCCACACCTATGCCACTAGGGAAAGGCAGAGGGTCCTGGGCTTCTGCATGTTTTAGGGCCCTGGCATGGAAAACAGTTGCCCAAAACTGTGCCCTCTCCAACCCTCCTGGGGGAAGGTTGCTGCTTTCCTGGCTTTTACAGGACACACTGAGAGGTATCCGAAGGTTGTATGTGCACCTGCTTCACCCCTCTCAGGGGAAGGCGGAGGGTCCCCACATTCCTGTCCTTTGCAGGGTTCCCACACGGAGAGTGGTCACCTGATTGGGCCACAGCTCATGGTTTATGGTGAACCAAGCTGAGAGCCCCCTCCTGGGCTCACTGACCATAACAAGTTTTCCTGCTCCAATGCTTGGGAACTCTACCAGCTCAGGCACCCCCATTATTTCTGTGAGTCTAGGAATCCTAAAATCACACTGTCCCAGCTATAATTCTGCCCTGTTTCACCACTTGAGCACCTTTCAAGCAGGGACAGCTTTCACTGGAGCAGATTTCTAAGTGTTCCAATTTCACCTTGCAGGGCTCTATCGCTTTCCAGTAGCGGTGCTTACTGAGACTCCCTTCTACCGCTGTTTATCTTCTGATATATCCCCTCAGAATCACTTCTCTGCACCTTCTACCTGACAAAAAGTGATCGCTTTTCTTCTTGTAGCACTGCGGGTATTCTTTTCTTACATCTGAGGTTGAATTCATGGCTGTTCAGAATGATTTATAGTTATCTAACTAAATTCAAGGGACCAGATGAAATGAGGTCCCCTATACTTCTGCCATCTTGCCTCCTCCATAGCCTTTTACCTGATAAGTCATTTGCAAATATTTTCTCCTATTCCATAAGCTACCTTTTAGTTTTGTTGACTATTTCTTTGCTACTCAAAGCAACCTACACATTCAAAGCAACCTACACATTCAAAGCAATCCCTATCAAAATATCATCATCACCTTTCACAGAGCTGGAAAAAAAAAATTCTAAAATTGATATAGCACAAGAAAAGACCCCCAAATAGCCAAAGAAATGTTGAAAAACATCCTGGGGCTAATAATACATTATATGTTAATAAAAAAATACAAATTTTTTTTAAATTTAAATTTAATTTTTTAATTTTTTTTAAGATTTTATTTATTTATTTGACAGAGAGAGATCACAAGTAGGCAGAGAGGCAGGCAGAGAGAGAGAGAGAGGAGGAAGCAGGCTCCCTGCTGAGCAGAGACTAGATCCCAGGACCCTGAGATCATGACCTGAGCCGAAGGCAGCGGCTTAACCCACTGAGCCACCCAGGCGCCCCTAAATTTAATTTTTTTAAGAGTCCCCAGTCCCATCTTGTTTCATCTTTTCCCTCCCTACCACCCATGACCCCCTTCCCTGCCTCTCAAATTCCTCATATCAGATATGATAATTGTCTTTCTCTGATTGACTTATTTTGCTTAGCATAATACCCTCTATTTCCATCCACGTCATTACAAATGGCAAGATTCCACGTCATTACAAATGGCAAGATTTCTTTTCTTTAATTTTATTTTTCAGATGGCTACATAGTATTCCACCATATATCACATCTTCTTTATCCATTCATATGTTGATGGACATCTAGGTTCTTTCCATAGTTTGGCTATTGTGGACATTGCTGCTATGAGCTATAGGGTGCATGTATCTTTGGGGTAAATACCTAGTAGTACAATTGCTGAGTTGTAGGGAAGCTCTATTCTTAACATCTTGTGAAACCTCGATACTGTTTTCCAGAATGGCTGCACCAGGTTGCATTCCCACCAACAGTGTAAGAGGGTTCCCCTTTCTCCACACCCTTGTCAACATCTGTTGTTTCCTGCCTTGTTAAGTTTTGCCATTCTAACTGGTGTAAGGTGGTATCTCAATGTGGTTTTGATTTCTATTTCCCTGATGACTAGTAATGTAGAACAATGTTTCATGTGTCTATTAGCTATTTCTATGTCTTCTCTGGAGAATTTTCTGCTCATATCTTTTGCCCATTTTTTTTTTTCTTTTCAGTGTAACAGTATTCATTATTTTTGCACCACACCCAGTGCTCCATGCAATACATGCCCTCCCTAATATCCACCACCTGGCTCCCCCCAACCCCCCACCCCTTCAAAACCCTCAGGTTGTTTTTCAGAGTCCAAAGTCTCTCGTGGTTCACCTCCCCTTCCAATTTATTGACTGGATTCTTTATTTTTGGGCGTTCGTTTGAGAAGTACTTTACAGATCTTGGATATCAAATCCTTGTCTGCAATGTCATTTATAAATATCTTCTCCCATTCCATGAGTTGCCTCTTAGTTTTGTTGATTGTTTCCTTTGCTGTACAGTGAAAGACCCTCGATCCGCACCCAAGAAACAGACACCAAGCCTCCACTGGATGCAAGTTGCAAGAGGTTTATTGGTTACACAGGCGCCTGCAGACGCATCAGCCTTTGTGGACTGAGCAGGCCAGGCTAGGTTGGGGAACAGATTATATAGGGCAAGGGTTGGGGTGGCAGGAAGCGGTCTTACAGAAGCAGATATGCATGGTTACAGGAGTCTGATTGATTAATTTGAATCAAGCATGATTGGGCGTTGGGGTCAGGGCGTTCTGGTGGTTCCTGGGGTCAGGGCGTTCTGGTGGTTCCTTGGGTCAGCACTCTGGAAAGTCCCAGTTACATTCTACTTTTCATTTGTCTTTTCTTTTGACAGACCGGGTGATCACAGACATCCTGTTTGTGCAGGATATGTGTTGCCATCCAGCTATGGGAATAATGGGTTACTTAAACAAGCCTTTAGCAAGGGGAGAGGGGTCTTTCAACAGAAGATTTTTGTCTTGATGAAGTCTGAAAAGTTCCTTCTTGCTTTTGTTTCCTTTGTCTTTGGAGACATGTCTTTTTTTTTTTAATTAATTTATTTTCAGCATAACAGTATCATTATTTTTTCACCACACCCAGTGCTCCATGCAATCCGTGCCCTCTATAATACCCACCACCTGGTACCACAACCTCCCCCCCCCCCGCCACTTCAGACCCCTCAGATTGTTTTTCAGAGTCCATAGTTTCTCATGATTCACCTCCCCTTCCAATTTACCCCAACCCCCTTCTCTCTAACTACCCATGTCCTCCATGCTTTTTGTTATGCTCCACAAATAAGTGAAACCATATGATAATTGACTCTCTCTGCTTGACTTATTTCACTCAGCATAATCTCTTCCAGTCCCGTCCATGTTGCTACAAAAGTTGGGGATTCATCCTTTCTGATGGAGGCATAATACTCCATAGTGTATATGGACCACATCTTCCTTAACCGTTCATCCATTGAACGGCATCTTGGATCTTTCCACAGTTTGGCAACCGTGTCTTGAAAGAAGTTGCTGTGGACTAATGTCCAAGTGGTAACTGCCTATGTTCTCCTCTAGGATTTTGATGGAATCCTGTCTCACATTGAGATCTTTCATGAATTGTGAGTTTATCTTTGTGTATGGTGTAAGAGAATGGTCAAGTTTCATTCTTCTGCATGTGGCTGTCCAGTTTTCCATCATCATTTATTGAAGAGACTGCTGTTTTCCATTGGATATTTTTTCTTGATTTGTCAAAGATTAGTTATCCATGGAGATGAGGGTCCATTCCTGGTCTATTCTGTTCTATTGGTTTATGTGTGTGCTTTTGTGCCAGTACCATGCTGTCTTGGGGATCAAAGCTTTGTAGTAAAGCTCGAAATCAGGCAACGTTATACCCCCAGCTCTTTCTTTTTCAACATTACCTTGGTGACTCAGGGTCTTTTCTCATTCTATAGAAATTTTACAATTGTTTGTTCCAGCACTTTGAAAAATGCCATTGGTATTTTGATAGGGATGGCATTTGAAAGATTGCTCTAGGCAGCATAGACATTTTCACAATCTTTATTCTTCCAAACTGTGAGTATGGAATTGTTTTCCATCTCTTTGTGTCTTCTACAATTTCTTTCATAAGTTTTCTGTAGTTTCTAGAGTATAGATTTTTTACCATGTTGGTTAGGTTTATTCCAAGGTATCTCCTGGTTCTTGGTATTACTGTAAATGGAACGGATTCCTTAATTTATCTTCCTACAGTTACGTTGTTAGGGTACAGAAATGCCACTGACTCTGTCCATTGATTTTGTATCCTGCCACGTTGCTGAATTGCTGTATGAGTTCTGGTAATTGGGGGGTGGAGTCTTTTGGGTTTTCCACATAAAGTCATCTGCCAAGAGAGAGAGTTAGACTTCTTCTTTGCCAATTTGAATGCCTTTTATTACTTGATATTGGCTGATTGCTGAGGTTAGCACTTCTAGTATTATACTGAACGATAGTGGTGAGAGTGGGCATCGCTGTCATGTTCCTACACTTAAGGGAAAGGCTTGTAGCTTTTCCCCATTAAGAATGATATTCATGGGAGGGAGGAGTCAAGATGGTGGAGAAGTAGCAGCCTGAGACTACTTCAGCTATCCGAGGATCAGCTAGATAGCTTATCTAAAGATTGCAAACACCTGAAAATCCATCGGAGATCCAAGAGAAGAAGAACAGCAATTCTGGAAACAGAAAAACAACCACTTTCTGAAAGGTAGGACCGGCGGAAAAGTGAATCCAAAGCGATGGGAAGATAGACCCCGGGGGGAGGGGCCGGCTCCCGGCAAGCGGCGGAGCAACCGCGCACAAAATCAGGACTTTTAAAAGTCTGTTCCGCTGAGGGACATCGCTCCAGAGGCTACCCGGGGCAAAGCCCACACGGGGTCAGCGTGGCCTCAGGCCCCGCAGGGTCACAGAAGGATCCAGGGTGTCTGAGTGTCACAGAGCTTGCGGGTATTGGAACGGGAAAGCCGGCTACAGAGACAGAGCCGACAGTAAGCTCGCAGCTCGGGGTGACCTTGAACCGGTCACAGGCTCGAGAGCTCGGAGCGCGGCCAGAGGTCAGGCAGACGGGAGTAACTGGGCGCGGTTCTCTGAGCGCGCTCTGAGGAGTGCGGCCCTGGGCTCTCTGGCTCCTCCAGGCCGGAGACCAGGAGGCCGCCATTTGTATTCCCGTCCTCCGGAACTCTACAGAAAGCGCTCAGGGAACAAAAGCTCCTAAAAGCAAACCCAAGCGGATTACTCACCCCGGCCCCAGGTAAGGGCGGTGCAATCCGCCTGGGGCAAAGACACTTGAGAATCACTACAACAGGCCCCTCCCCCAGAAGAGCAACAAGAAATCCAGCCGAGACCAAGTTCACCTACCAAAGAGTGCGGTTTCAATACCAAGGAGAGCAGCAGAATTCTAGAGGAGGAGAAAGCAAAGCACAGAACTCATGGCTTTTTCCCTGTGATTTTTTTT
>NC_081561.1:26295971-26302058 GCF_022355385.1 Mustela nigripes | reverse complement strand
CTGTTGATTCACAGACCTGTACCCCTGGGGATAAAAATATATGTTTATAAAAAATAAAAAATTATATTAAAAAATAAATAAAAATTAAAATAAAAAAACATATATAACCTTCAAAAATAAATAAATAAATAAATAAATAAATAAATAAATAAATAAAACCAATTATAACCCCCCCCCCCAAAAAAAGAATGATATTCATGTGGGCTTTTCATAGATGGCTTTTATGATATTCAGGAATGCTCCCTCTATCTCTACACTCTGAAGAGTTTTGATCACGAAAGGATGTTGACTCACTTTCTCTGAGTCAATTGAGATGATCATGTGATTCCTGCCTCTTCTTTTAGTAATGTGCTCTATCAGGTTGATTGACTTGTGAAATGAATCACCCTTGCATCCAGGTATAAATCCCACCTGGTCATGGTTAATAATTCTTTTAAGGTACTGTTGGATCCTATTGGCTAGGACATTGTTGAGTATCTTGGCATCCATGTTCCTCGGGGATACTGGTCCGTAATTCTTCTTTGTGATATGGTCTCTGCCTAGTTCGGGATCTGGGTAATGCTGGCCTCATAAGATGAGTTTGGAAGATTTCTTCCTGTTTCTATTTTTTGAAATATCTTCAATAGAAAAGGCATTATTTCTTCTTTAAATATTTGGTAGGATTCTCCCATCTTGCTTGGACTCTTGTTCTTTTGGGAGGTTTTGATTACTGCTTCAATTTCCTTCCTGGTTATTTGTCTGTTCAGATGTTCTACCTCTTCCTGTTTAAGGCAACTGTGAAGGAGGTATTGTGTGGATGAAAGAACACTGGCAATACTCTACATCACATTCAATACATATTATGAGAGGCATTTCTGTGTCGTTCTGAGTGGGAAAGTAAAAATTATCCAGTGACTCACCCTCTTCATGTCTCAAGAATTATGAAGTGACAGAGGAGACAATTTTTAAAAAATTTTATTTGTTTTCAGTGTTCCAAGACTCATTGTTTATGCACTACACCCAGTGCTCCACGCAATATGTGCCCTCCTTAATACCTACCACCAGCCTCTCCCAACCAACTCCCTTCCCCTCCAAAACACTCAGTTTGTTTCTCAGAGTCCACAGAGGAGACAGTATTTTATGTCTGATTGATTACAATTATTAAGTAATGGGTTTTTTAGAGAGGTATCCCATCACAGAAAATGTCAAAGTTTAATTCAAAAGTCATCAAACTTCCCCATAAAATACTTGGTATTATGGCATGATGAATGGAAATGAAAACATTTATTCATTTTAAGAAATTACACTACATAAAAATGTACAAATCTACATTTCTCAATATTTCCATAAATTCTTGCAAAAACAATGAATACTGTTACACTGAAAAGAAATTTTAAAAAATAAAAAAATATATGCTTGTCCCCAGCAAAAAAAAATAAATAAAATAAAAATAAATAAATAAAATTCTAAGATCTATAGATAGATCAAAGCCAAATCCTAACTAATATCAAAGGAATCATACTGTTTTTTATCCAATGAGGTTGAGACAGTCATGGAATAAATATTTCATGAATGAATACATAATGAGTAAGATGGTCTGATCACATTTTAATCCCTCTAATTTGTGTCTTCTCACTTCCTTGTATCACATTAATGAAGAAATAACTTAAATAACAAAGGACATTTACTCAAGATATTGATAAAAGTTTGTATGGTATCACAAGATATTTAATATACAAGATCATGATTTGTATATTATTACTTAATATGCAAACCATACTGTATATGTATCCATTCACTCAAGCCTATATTTTGGAAGATCCAAGCATTAGCACAGAAAATACAAACTAGGTCATCAAAACAGTTTCTGTGGGTCTTTAGAATGAATTAAATGTATTCACGTTTATGTTTACATCCTCTTTGTGTAATAGTACAAACAAAATTACAAATTCCTAGTGAGCTATTTTCTCTGAAGGTATGCTAATGATGAGAGTCATAATAGAGCTAAGTAAGATGGTTACAGTATTGTTGCATCCACAGAATGTTCATATACAGGAACTTTTCTATTAGTTGAGTTGGTGGTCTCACAATTGGTTGCTTCAGTAGAAAATAAAGACAGATTCACACCAATAGTGCAGAGGGATTTCTTTTCCTCCACATCCTTGCCAACACCTGTTACTTCTGTTTTTGATTTTAGCCATTCTGACAGGTGAAAAGTGGTATCTTATTGGTCTTTTAATTTGCATTTCCCTGATGATTAGTGAGCATCCTTTCACGTACTCATTGACCATCTGTATCTTCTTTGGAAAAATGTCTATTGAGATCCTCGGCCCATTTTTAAAATTCAATTTATGGGGTTTTTTTGTTGTTGTTGAGTTGTACAAGTTCACTACATCTTTGGATATGAGCCCCTTATTGGATATATCATTTTAAAACATTTTTTCCCATTGAGTAGGTTGAGTTTTGTTTTGTGGATGGTTTCCTTGCTGTGCAAAACATTTTTATTTTGGTGTAGTCCTAATAGTTTAATTTTTCCTTTGTTTCCCTTGTCAGAGAAAATATATTTAGAAAAATGTATCTATGGCTGATGTCAAAAAAACTACTATTTTTTGCACTATTGGTGGAGATACAAATTGGTGCACCACTATGAAAAGAGTATGGAGATTCCTTAAAAGATTAAATATATAATTACCATATGATTCAGTAATTCCACTGCTGAGTTACCCAAAGAAATCAAAGAAGCAAAACAAAACAAAACAAAACAAAAACAAAACACTAACTTTTGTTTCTTTGTTTTTATTTTTCATTTAATTTTATTTTTTCAGTGTTCCAAGATTCATTGTTTATGCACCACACCCAGTGCTCCATGCAATACATGCCCTCCTTAATATCCACCATCAGGTTCACCCATCCTCCTACCGCCTTTGCTCCAAAATCCTTAGTTTGTTTCCTAGAGTCCACAGTCTCTCATGCTTCATCTCTCCCTCTGATTTTCCCCAATTCACTTTTCCTTTCCTTCTCCTAATGTCCCCACATTATTCCTTATGCTCCACAAGTAAGTGAAACCATATGAACCCTTATATTTATTGCAGCCTTACTTATAATAGGCATGATAAGGAAACAACCCGGTTACCACTCATATGTAAATAGATAAAGAAAACAGTGTATGCATATACACAGTGGAAAAGTACTTAGCCATAAAAAGAACAAAACCTTGCCATTGGCAACAACATGGATGTATCTAGAAGGAACAATGCTAAGTGAACTAAGTCAGGCAGGAAAGACAAATACCATATGAGTTTACTCATATGTGGAATTTAGGAAACAAAACAAATGAACAAACAAAAAAGAGACAAACAAAAAAGTAGACACTTAAACATGGAGAACAAACAAGTCCTTGCCACAGAGGAGAAGGGTCATTAATGGGTGATACAGATAAAGGGGATATAGAGTACCCTTATCATGTTGAACACTGATAAATATACAGAATTGTTGAATCATTATAGCGTACAGCTGAAACTACTGTAACACTCTGTGTCAATTACACTTCAATGAAAAAAAATAAAGACAATTAGAAAATATATTTTATTGCCTTATCCAGGGTAATATTTTGCCATGAATCTGGTTCCTCTTCAATTTTGTAGATTCATGGTCAACTCTCACGAGTTTCCTCAGTGCATTCTTCATGTCCTTATTCCGCAGGGTATAAACAAGAGGGTTGAGACTTGGAGTGATGATTGTGTAAAAGAGGGTGAGGAACTTGCCCTGGTCTTGGGAGGCACTGTTACCTGGCTGTAAGTACATGTAGATAATAGTTCCATAGAAGATGGACACAACAGTGAGATGAGATCCACAGGTATTAATTGCTTTTTGTTGGCTTGCTTTTGACTTTATTGTGAGCACAGCTTTGGCAATGTAGCCATAGGATATAAGAATAAGGCTGAGGGGTGTAAGGACAATGACAATGCCTAAAGCAAAAACAGACATTTCAACTGTTGTGGTGTCTATACAAGCTATTTTGACCATAGCTGGCAACTCACACAAGAAATGATCCAGGAGATTGTTTCCACATCGAGGTAAATTCAGGGTGAGTGTACATAAGACTACAGAGTTGGCCAAACTAATGCTCCAGACTGTGATTACCATCTTGAGACAGAAATGTGGATTCATGATTACCAAGTAATGCAAGGGCTTACAGATAGCTATGAAACGATCATAGGACATAACAGCGAGGAGGAGACACTCAGAGGACCCCAACCACATATAAACATAGAGTTGAGTGACACAGCCCACATAGCTGATGGTCTTGTGAGGTCCCCACAAGTTAACCAGCATTTGAGGGACGATGCTAGTTGTGAAGCACAGATCCAGGAAAGATAAATTCCTAAGGAAAAAATACATTGGAGTTTGAAGATGGGGATCCAGCAGAGATGCAAGGATGATGGCTGTGTTACCCACCCATGTAATGAAGTAGAAGATAGTGACAACTCCTGATAGGACCATCTCCAGTTTGGGATGGTCAGAGAAACCAAGCAGAACAAAACTGTGAAGAGAACTGTAATTGTTTTGGTCCATAGTCCCTCAGTGACCAAGTCCTAGAAAGAAAAGAGTAGAGGTAGGTGAAGGAGGATGGGGAGGAAGAGGAGCAGGAAAAATTTGCCAATACAATCTATATAAATACAGAATTTTATAATGGAAATAATATATGTTAATACTTAAAAATAATGGATAAATACAGTAAACATTAGAGTCAAGTAATCTGGTCTTTGTTGTAGCATCTTTTATAGTGATACTTCATATATTTTTATCTATGTGAGCTTGGCAAGGTTACTCTTAAACTCAAGCTCTGAAATTTCTCACATTTAAGTTTGGAAGTTTGGAATAGATCTGGTTCTAAAGTGATGTGACCCTTTGATCCTGTACAAATATTCCTGGCTTGATATAGTGAACACACTCTTTTAGTTGGTCAGCAAATTCACCTATAAAATATAATTATTTTTCAAATGTCAGAGCAAGAAAAGAGTGTTCCTCTTTTCTCATATCTTAGTGAGTAGCCCTGTTGATGTCCCAGTTTCTTATGTAGGAGATCTAGCATTTATCTTTAGCACCTTTATCTCCCTAAAATTTAATAAATTTTAAATTAAATAAATTCAATTAAATTTAATAAATTTAACAAATTTATCTTCCTAATTCTGGTACCTAACTTATCACCCAAACTGGTAAGCTTGAATGCAAATTACATTTTAATTATCTTCTCATTTTTTTTCACTTCAGCTTTTTTTTAACATCTTATTTTGTTTTTTCATGTTCCAAGATTCATTGTTTATGCACCACACCCAGTGCTCCATAAAATACATGCCCTCCTTATTATCCACTACTAGGCTCACCCATCCCCCCTCTCCCCTCCAAAACCCTGTAAGTTTCTCAGAGTCCACAGTCTCTAGTGCTTTGTCTCCCCTTCTGATTTACCCCAATTCACTTTTCCTTTCCCTCTTTTTTTTTCTCCTAGTTAATTTTTTTTTAATTTTTAATTTTTTATAAACATATATTTTTATCCCCAGGAGTACAGGTCTGTGAATCACCAGGTTTACACACTTCACAGCACTCACCAAATTTTTCATAGTGAAAAAAAATCAGTTAGTTAAAATACAGTGTAATATTAGTTTCAGGTATGGGATTTAGTGATTTAATCTTCCATACAACACCCAGTGCTCATCAAAAGTGCCCTCCTTGATGTGGAGAAAGGGGAACCCTCTTACACTGTTGGTGGGAATGCAAACTGATGCAGCCTTTTTGGAGAACAGTGTGGAGATTCCTCAAGAACCTAGATGTCCATCAACAGATGAATGGATCAAGAAGATGTGGTATATATACACAATGGAATACTATGCAGCCATCAAAAGAAATGAAATCTTGCCATTTGCGACAACATGGATGGAACTAGAGCGTATCATGCTTAGCAAAATAAGTCAGGCGGAGAAAGACAACTATCATATGATCTCCCTGATATGAGGAAGTGGTGTTGCAACATGGGGGCTTAAGTGGGTACGAGAAGAATAAACGAAGGAAGATGGGATTGGGAGGGAGACAAACCATAAGTGACTCTTA
>NC_081561.1:26268183-26292971 GCF_022355385.1 Mustela nigripes | reverse complement strand
CATTGGGGAGGGTATGTGCTTTGGTGAGTGCTGTGAAGTGTGTAAACCTGGTGATTCACAGACCTGTACCACTGGGGATAAAAATACATGTTTATAAAAAATAAAAAATTATATTAAAAAAAAAAAGAAAGAAATTAAAAATAGAGCTTCCCTATGACCCTGCAATTGCACTACTGGGTATTTACCCAAAAAATACAGACGTAATGAAAAGAAGGGCCATCTGTACCCCAATGTTTATAGCAGCAATGGCCACGGTCGCCAAACTGTGGAAAGAACCAAGATGCTCTTCAATGGACGAATGGATAAGGAAGATGTGGTCCATATACACGATGGAGTATTATGCCTCCATCAGAAAGGATGAATCCCCAACTTTTGTAGCAACATGGATGGGACTGGAAGAAATTATGCTGAGTGAAATAAGTCAAGCAGAGAGAGTCAATTATCATATGGTTTCACTTATTTGTGGAGCATAACAAATAGCATGGAGGACATAGGGAGTTAGAGAGGAGAAGGGAGTTGGGGGAAATTGGAAGAGGAGGTGAACCATGAGAGACTATGGACTCTGAAAAGCAATCTGAGGGGTTTGAAGTGGCGGGGGTGGGAGGTTGGGGGAACCACGTGGTGGGTATTAGAGAGGGCACGGATTGCATGGAGCACTGGATGTGGTGCAAAAATATGAATACTGTTATACTGAAAATAAATTTAAAAAAATTTTTTAAAGTGCCCTCCTTAATCCCCATCAACGATTCAACCCATCTCTCTTCCCATCTCCCTTCTGGTAACCATCAGTGTGTTCTTTCTAGTTAAGAGACTATTTCCTTACAAATCAAAACCACAGTGAGATACCACCTCACGCGAGTCAGAATGGCTAAAATTAGTCAGGAAATGACTGGTGTTGGTGAGGATGCAGAAAAAGGGGAACCCTCTTTCACTGTTGGTTGGAATGCAAGCTGGTGCAGCCACTCTAGAAAGCAGTATGCAGGCTCCTCAAAAAGTTGAAAATAGAGCTACCCTAAGACCCAGCAATCACACTACTTGGTATTTACCCAAAGATACAAATGTAGTGATCTGAAGGGGCACATGCACCCAAATGTTTATAGCAGCAATGTCCATAATAGCCAAACTATGGAAAGAGCCTAGATGTCCACCAACAGATGAATGGATAAATAAAATTTGGGGGAATATATATAAACACACACACACACATATATATAGATCTATATATGCATATATATATATACATATATATATAGTGGAGTACTATATATATATATGCATATATAGATCTATCTATATATATATACATATATATATATATATAGTGGAGTACTATGCAGCCATCGAAAATGGAAATCTTGCCATTTGCAACAATGTGGATGAACAGAGGATATTATGCTAAGTGAAGTAAGTCAATCAGAGAAAGATAATTATATGATCTCTCTGATGTGAGGAATTTGAGAATCAGGGTGGGGGTGGTGGGAAGGGAAGGAAAAATGAAACAAGATGGGACTGGAAAGGGAAACAAACCATAAGAGACTCTCAATCTCAAGAAACAAATTGAGGGTTGCTGGAGAGGGGGAGAGGGGATAGGATGGCTGGGCTATGGATATTGGGGAGGGTATGTGCTATGGTGAGTGTTGTGAATTGTGTATGACTGACGATTCACAGACCTGTACCCCTGAAACAAATAATACCTAACATGTAAATAAATAAATAAGTCTGTTTCTTGGTTTGCCTCTCCGGTTTTTTTCCATCATGTTCATTTGTTTTTTGTTTCTTAAATTTCACATATGAATAAAATAATATAGTAGTTTTCTTTCTCTGACTGACTTATTTTGCTTAGGATAATACACTCTAGTTCTATCCATGTCTTTGCAAATATATATACCACATCTTCTTGACCCTTTCCCTAGTTCATGGGCATTTAGGTGGTTTCCAGAATTTGGCTATCACTGATAATGCTGCTATCAAAACCAGGGTGCATGTATTCCTTCATATTGGTGGTTTTTTTATCCTTCAGGTAAACCTAGTAATGCAAAATAGAAAGCCCAGAAATAACCCACAACTATAGTGTCAATTAATCTCCAACAAAACAGGAGAGAAAATCCAATGGAAACAAGAGTGTGTCTTCAACAACTGGTGTTGGGAAAACTGGACAGCAACATGCAAAAGAATGAAACTGGACCACTTTCTTACACCAGACACAAAAATAAATTTAATATGGATCAAAAACCTAACTATGACCCAGGAAACCATTAAAATCCTGATATCACCTCACACCAGTCAGAATGGCTAAAATCAACAAGTCAGGAAATGACAGAGGATGCGGAAAAAGGGGAATCCTCCTACACTGTTGGTGGGAATGCAAGCTGGTGCATCCACTCTGGAAAACAGCATGGAGGTTCCTCAAAATGTTGAAAATAGAACTGCCCTATGACCCAGCAATTGCACTATTGGGTATTTACACTAAAGATACAAACATAGTGATTCAAAGGGGCACATGCACCCAAATGTTTATAGCAGCAATGTCCACAATAGCCAAACTATGGAAAGAACCTAGATGTCCATCAACAGATGAATGGATCAAGAAGATGTGGTATATATACACAATGGAATACTATGCAGCCAGCAAAAGAAATGAAATCTTGCCATTTGTGACAACATGGATGGAACTAGAGCATATCATGCCTAGCGAAATAAGTCAAGCAGAGAAAGACAACTATCATATGATCTCCCTGATATGAGGAAGTGGTGATGCAACATGGGGGCTTAAGTGGGTAGAAGAAGAATCAATGAAACAAGATGGAATTGGGAAAGAGACAAACCATAAGTGACTCTTAATCTCACAAAACAAACTGAAGGTTGCTGGGGGGATGGGGGTTGGGAGAAGGGGTGGGGTTATAGACATTGGGGAGGGTATGTGCTTTGGTGAGTGCTGTGAAGTGTGTAAACCTGGTGATTCACAGACCTGTACCCTTGGGGATAAAAATATATGTTTATAAAAAATTAAAAATTAAAAAAAAATCCTGAAGGAGAACACAGGCAGCAGCATCTTTGACATCGGCAAAGCATGTTCTTACTAGCTATGTCTCCTTGGAAAGGGAAACAAAAGCAAAATAAACTATTGATTGCTCTAGGTAGTATAGACATTTTAACAATGTTTATTCTTCTGATCCATGAGCATGGAATGGTCTTCCATCTTTTTGAGTCTTCTTAAATTTCTTTCATGAGTGTTCTGTAGTTCCTCAAGTACAGATCCTTTACCTCTTTGGTTAGGTCTATTCCCAGGTATCCTACGGTTCTTACTGCTATACTAAATGGAATTGATTCTCTAATATCCCTTTCTGTATTTTCATTGTTAGTGTATAAGAAAGCAACTGATTTCTGCATATTGATTTTTTTCATCCTGCCACATTGCTGAACTGCTGAATGAGTTCTAGTAGTTTGGGTATTATTTGTTAGGTATTATTGGTTAGGTATTATTTGTTTCTTTTGGGTTTTCCCTATGAAGTATCATGTCATCTGCGAAGAGAGAGAGTTTGACTTCATTGCCAATTTGAATGCCTTTTATTTCTCTTTGTTGTTTTATTGCTGTTGCTAGGACTTATAATACTATGTTGAACAGGAGTGGTGAGAATGGGCATCCTTGTCATGTTCCTGATCTCAAAGAGAAGTCTGTCTTTTTCCAATTGAGGATGATATTTGCTGTAGAGTAATTTAAACTTTCAATGCAATTTCAATCAAAATTCCACCAGCATTTTTCAATGAGCTGGAGAAAACAATCCTAAAATTTGTATGGAATCAGAAGAGACCCCGAATCGCTAAGGAAATGTTGAAAAACAAAAATAAAACTGGGGGCATCATGTTGCCTCATTTCAAGCTTTACTACAAAGCTGTGAACACCAAGAGAGCATGGTACTGGCATAAAAACAGACACATAGACCAGTAGAACCGAGTAGAGAGCCCAGATATGGACCCTCAACTCTATGGTCAAATAATCTTTGACAAAGAAGGAAAAAATATCCAGTGGAAAAAAGAACAGTCTCTTCAATAAATGGTGCTCTGAAAATTGAACAGCTATATGTAGAAGAATGAAACTTGACCATTCTCTTACACCAAAGATAAACTCAAAATGGATAAAGGACCTCAACATGAGGCAGGAATCCGTCAGAATCCTAGAGGAGAACATAGGCAATAACCTCTTCGACATCAGCCACAGCAACTTCTTTCAAGATATGTCTCCAAAGGCAAAGAAAACAAAAGCAAAATGAATTTGGGGGACTTCATCAAGATCAAAAGCTTCTGCACAGCAAAGGGAACAGTCAACAAAATAGAGGCAGCCCACAGAATGCAAAAAATATTTGCAACTGACAATATAGACAAAGGGCTGATATCCAAGATCTATAAAGAACTCTTCAAATTCAACACACACAAAATAGACAATCATGTCCAAAAATGGGCAGAAGACATGAACAGACACTTCTCCAAAGAAGACATACAAATGACTATCAGACACATGAAAAAATGTTCATCGTCACTAGCCATCAGGGAGATTCAAGTCAAAACCAGTTAGAATGGCCAAAATTAGCAAAACAGGAAACAACATGTGTTGGAGGGGATGTGGAGAAAGGGAAAACCTCTTACACTGTTGGTGGGAATGCAAGTTGCTGCAGCCTCTTTGGAGAACAGTGTGGAGATTCCTCAAGAAATTAAAAATAGAACTTCCCTGTGACCCTGCAATTGCACTCCTGGGTATTTACCCCCAAAGATACAGATGTCATGAAAAGAAGAGCCATCTGCACCCCAATGTTTATAGCAGCAATGGCCACGGTCGCCAAACTGTGGAATGAACCAAGATGCCCTTCAACGGACGAATGGATAAGGAAGATGTGGTCCATATACACTATGGAGTATTATGCCTCCATCAGAAAGGACAAATACCCAACTATTGTAGCAACATGGACGGGACTGGAAGAGATTATGCTGAGTGAAATCAGTCAAGCAGAGAGAGTCAATTATCATATGGTTTCACTTATTTGTGGAGCATAACAAATAGCATGGAGGACATGGGGAGATAGGAGAAGGGAGTTGGGGTAAATTGGAAGGGGAGGTGAACCATGAGAGACTATGGACTCTGAAAAACAATCTGAGTGTTTTGAAGGGGCGGGGGGTGGGAGGTCAGGGTACCAGGTGGTGGGTATCATAGAGGGCACGGATTGCATGTAGCACTGGGTGTGGTACAAAAATAATGAATACTGTTATGCTGAAAATAAATAAAAAATAAATTTTTAAAAAAACTCATTGAGATACCACCTTACACCAGTTAGAATGTCCAAAATTAACAAGACAGTAAACAACAAATGTTGGAGAGGATGTGGAGAAAGGGGACCCCTCTTACACTCTTGGTGGGAATGCAAATTGGTGCAGCCACTTTGGAAAACAGTGTGCTGATTCCTTAATAAATTAAAAATAGAGCTTCCCTATGAACCTGCAATTGCACTACTGGGTATTTACCCAAAAGATACAGATGTAGTGAAAAGAAGGGCCATCTGTACCCCAATGTTCATAGCAGCAATGGCCACAGTAGCCCAACTGTGGAAAGAACCAACATGCCCTTCAACGGACGAATGGATAAGGAAGATGTGGTCCATATATACTATGGAGTATTATGCCTCCATCAGAAAGGATGAATACCCAATTTTTGTATCAACATGGACGGGACTGGAAGAGATTATGCTGAATGAAATAAGTCAAGCAGAGAGAGTCAATTATCATATGGTTTTGCTTATTTATGGAGCATAAGGAATAACATAGAGGACATGGGGAGATGGAGAGGAGAAGGGAATTGGGGGAAATTGGAGGGGGAGACGAAGCATGAGAGACTGTGTCCTCTGAAAAACAATCAAGGGTTTTGGAGAAGAAGCGGGTGGGAGGTTGGGTGAGCCTGGTGGTGGGTATTATGGAGGGCATGTATTGCATGGAGCACTGGGTGTGGTGGATAAACAATGAATTTTGGAACATTGAAAAGAAATTTAAAAAAAAATAAAAATTTTTTAAAAATAAACTACTGAGACTCCATCAAGATAAAAAGCTTCTGCATGGTGAAGGACACAATGAACAAAATCAAAAGGTAACCTATAACATGAGAAAAGATATTTGCAAATGACATATCTGATAAGGGCTAGTATCCAAAATATATGAAGAAATTATAAAATGAAAGAAAAAAAAAAGAACTGGTAAAACTCAACACCTAAAACACAAAGAGTCTGGCGGGGGAAAAGGGCAGAAAACATGTATAGACATTTCACCAGAGAAGACACCCAGATGACTAAGAAACTCAGGAAAAGATGCTCATCATCATTTATCATCAGGGAAATACAAATCAAAAGTACAATGAGATAGCATCTCACACAGGTCAGAATGTCTAAAATTAACACACAGGAAACAACAGGTGTTGGTGAGGCTGTGGAGAAAGAGGAACCCTCTGACACTGTTGGTGGGAATGCAAACTCATGCAGCCACTCTGAAAAATAGTGTGGAGGTTTCTCAAAAACCTGGTGGTGGGTGTTAAGGAGGGCACAAATTGCATGGAGCACTGGGTGTTATACATAAACAATGATCTTGGAACACTACATCAAAAATTAATGATGTACTGTTTGGTGACTAACATAACATAATTTTTTTTTTAAGTTCAAAATAGAACCACCCTAGGATCCAGCAATTGCACTAGGATGTATTTACCCAAAGGATACAGAAATACTAATGAAGAGATTCATTCACCCTGATGTTAATAGCACCATGATCAACAATAGCCTAATCATGGAAAGAGCCCAAATGTCCATCAGTTGGTGAATGGATAATGAAAATATGGTACATACCTATATACACAAAGGAATATTACAGTATATTCAGATATACTATTACATTATATACGTTTACATATATCATGTATATATGATGTATATATGTAAATATATACATATTTACCTATATAATATTATTCAGCCATAAAAAAGAATTGAATCTTGCTATTTGCAATGTTATGGATGGAACTAGGTAGTATTTTGCTCATCAAAATAAATCAGTCAGAGAAAGACAAATACCATATGATTTCATCACATAGAGAATTTAAGAAACAATACAGATGAATACAGTGAGGCATCATGGGGAAGAAAGGAAAACCAGGAAATACACTGTTAACTACAGAACGAATTGATGGTTAGAGGGAAGGTGGGTGCGTTGGGAGAAATAGGTGAAGGGGATTAAAGGGTGCACTTGTGATGAGCACCAAGTGGTTTATAGACATTTTGAATCACTAAATTGTACCTCTGAAACTAATATTGCACTGTATGTTAACTAACTGAAATTTAAATAAAAATCTGAAAAATGAAAAAAGCTAACCAATTATAATCATGTATTCTTTAAGTAAAAAGTTGTTTAACAGCCCCCCATGGTTGTTCATAAGTGTTAAAAACTGTGCCTAGCCATGAGAGACTATGGACTCTGAAAAACAATTTGAGGGTTTTGAAGGGGCGGGGGGTGGGAGGTCGGGGTACCAGGTGGTGGGTATCACAGAGGGCACGGATTGCATGGAGCACTGGGTGTGGTGCAAAAATAATGAGTACTGTTATGCTGAAAAGAAATTTAAAAAAATGTTTAATGTAAAAGAAAAATACTGAAATAGAAAACAAACAAACAAAAAAACTGTGCCTAGTGTCTGTTGCTCTCCACTCAATCCATGACACCTGAAGTATTCCCCGCAATACCTATCTAACCACGTATCTGTGTATCTGTGCATCCATCTACCTGTGTACATATCATGCCACCTATCCTCTTCCTTAACCTCTATATTTATACATAATTTTTGAATAAAGACAAAATGTCACTGTATAAATAATGGTGAAAAATCACTTAAAGTTGTTAGTTAGCACTTTTGGTTAGCATTTTGTTTAAGAATTTATGCTGGTGTTTCTGAAGTTACCTGGATGGGATGATAGAAGTGGCAGACAAATGGAAAAGATCTGTGGTTAAATCTATACAGTAATAAATAAGATTTATTCAGTTTGATGGAAAGTAACCTAAGACATTGGTTTCTACTCTAAGGGAGGTTTTTGATCACTGCTTCAATCTCGTTACTGGATATTGGTCTATTCAGGTTGTCAGTTTCTTCCTGGTTCAGTTTTGGAAGTTTATAGTTTTCCAGGAATGCATCCATTTCATCTAGGTGCTTAACTTACTGGCATATAACTGTTGATAATAACTTCTGATGACTGTTTCTATTTCCTTGGTGTTAGTTGTGATCTGTCCCATTTCATTCATAATTTTATTAACTTGGGCCTTCTCTCTTTTCTTTTGGATTAGTGTGGCCAATAGTTTATCGATCTTAGTTATTCTTTCAAAAAAACAGCTTCTAGTTTCATTGATGCATTCTACTGTATCTCTAGTTTCTATCTCATTGGTCTCTGTTCTAGTCTTGATTATTTCCCTTCTTGTGTGTGTAGTTGGCTTAATTTGTTGTTGATTCTCCAGTTCTTTAAGGTGTAGAGACAGCTGGTGTATTATGGATTTTTCAATTTTTTTGAGAGAGGCTTGGATGAATAATAAGCTCAGCCTTGTTCAGTACTGTGATACAGGCAGAGTTCCAACAATCATGCATGAGGACATCAGAACTGCCTAAATTTTTAATAGCTGAATAGATTGTCAGTAGTCCTTCACAGTTTCCTATCACTAAGTATAAAATGATAACTTCTTACCACCTGAAGCCATAGTAACATCCAGAATGCGTCTATTAAATATAACTAAGACAAAAATCCATGATTGAAAAGTAACAGTTAAATGTCAAACTGGTGACTTTTTCTTTCTCTTTTTCTGTGTAGATATAGTACAAAAAGTTATGCTTAATGCTTATAATGTCATTTCAAATATGTTCCCTGGACATCATAAGAAATTACTTCAAAATATGGCTGTGATTCAAAAGTGGACTGTTTAGAAGACCAGCTGATATACTGGCTAAGGTAGTTGTTTTGAGTCAAAAAGAAAAAAAATAACTCTGAAGTGTATTATACACCATTAGAGGTATGCAATGTCTGAGCAGGGGAATGAATACATAATTAATACGGGGTTTTTTTTTTGGTTGTTTGTTTTTACTCTTCTTCTTTTTTTTTATTTTCAGCATAACAGTATTCATTATTTTTGCACCACACCCAGTGCTCCATGCAATCCGTGCCCTCTATAATACCCACCACCTGGTACCCCAACCTCCCACTCCCCCGCCACTTCAAATCCCTCAGATTGTTTTTCAGAGTCCATAGTCTCTCATGGTGCACCTCCCCTTCCAATTTCCCCCAACTCCCTTCTCTCTAACTCCCCTTGTCCTCCATGCCATTTCTTATGCTCCACAAATAAGTGAAACCATATGATAATTGACTCTCTGCTTGACTTATTTCACTCAGCACTACCATTAGTTTTTCATGTACTGTTCAATTGTTCATTCGTTGTATCTAACACCCAATACTTCTTTATTTTTTGACAGACAAGTTGGTGTGTGTAATAGTGCCTAACTTCTGAGTAAGACAGACTTTGGTTAAAATTATATGAAAACAAAAATGAAAATTCTTTTAAAATGAAAGCCATTGCCATGCTGTTAGTTGGTTAGTTATTTCCATCATCACTATAGTCTTCAGAGTAATTAAGGAGAGGAAAAAAATCCATCTTCTGCCTATTAAAAACCTGACACATGCAGTCTTTAAATAATTTTTCATGGTTATCATGAGATTTACAGACAAATAAAAAATATGTAATTCCTTCCTAGCTCCACAGTCTTCATGAATAAAATATTGTCTTTTAGTTCTTCATCTGCAATTTAACTTACATTTACCTCTTGTATTTCTGCCAGATCAAAATGTTTGAAATCACAAATGAAGAAATAGTTTCATGCTCCACAAGTAAGTGAAACATTGGGAGAAGAAGAGGAGAAGGATATTGGGGGAAATCAGAGAGGGAGATGAACCATGAGAGACTGTAGACTCTGAGAAACAAACTGAGGGTTTTGGAGGGGAGGGGAGGGGGGTTTGAAGAGCCTGGTGGTAGGTATTAAGGAGGGCACAGATTGCATGGAGCACTGGGTGTGATGCATAAACAATGAATCTTGGAACACTGAAAAAATAAAGTTTAAAAAAAAAGAAAGAAAAAAAGAAATCGTTTCATCTCCTTCTCTTATAGTGGAAAATGCACTTAATCTTTATAATAGAGATAAGAAGGAGAATTTCTCCACAGATATTTACAATATTTTTTAATCTAAGAATTCTAAAAGAAAACCAGAAGAATTAGTCCATATAAGTCTTAGGGATTTTGTTTTTCTTTCCTTTTCCCTCCCGTAAGTTGTTCTACCATGCCAGGCACATTATTTTCCAAAAGATATTAAAGATTAACATTACTGTGATCCAGAGAGAGTTCCCCTGATATCCCGCTTCTTGGCTAGTGAGGATCCCACAATGTGTGGAAAAGTTACACATTTGCTGTCCAGAACTGTGGCTCCTTCATGTCTTCCCTGCAATGCATCTGTGAGTTCTGCTGTTCCCCAAGTGGGTTAGGGAACTGATTCTGGACAGGACTCCTCCTTCTTGAACATGTGACTTCACATAAGGGGATGAAACCTATCACAGATTCTTACTACTTGTTCTGACTTTAAATTAACCTGCAAATAGTTCTTAGTCCCAGAGACACCTTATAAAAGCAACCATTAATTCAGAAGAAGAATTGAAAAAAATTTCCCAATGTTGCCTGAAAACCCAGATCCTCAAGAAAGATTTTCTAAACCATTGACCTGCATCCAACTGATGTCCACAGAGTATCACAGAAAATGTCAGTTCATATAAAGGTTGGACAATTGGACCAAATCCCAGTCGTTCACTAGGGGACATGAAATAGATACCAAAGTTATGCCAATATGAAGGAAAACTATAAGGTGGATGGTGGGGGTGAGGTGGGGAGAAAATGTATATTCAGTTTTTCTCTAGCTAGTGAATATGTTACAAATAAAATGCACAATTAAATGTGCATTTCAAATTCTAGAATTACAGTTTATATCAATCTTTAAGATACTCTTAACTATTAAAGGCACATATTTGATTTGAAAATAATTTGGCTGAAGCAAATATCATTTAAAGAACCTATAATAGTTATCTGATAGTCAAGTTGAAACAGTTATGTGTAAAAGAGAAGATGTTCAATCTGCACAGCCCTAAATGACAACTTGAGGATCACAAGATTTGTATTTTTATTCACTTCTAATGTGCCTTTGTCTTGATGACCATGATAAGTTACTCGTGTGCTTCAGTGTCTATGACAGTTAGTTTCGTTGTGTCTGAGGTCATTATCTAAGCCCAAGACCCTGAAACAAGTATCTATCTGAAGACGTTTATGGGTTGCTTTGCAATTGTAAGTTGAAGTTGCACACCATATAAAATACATGAGCACAAACTGACTCCTGACACATCTTTAAATACATCTTGAAATAACTTCCCAACTCTAAATAATACAATTTTAAGTACCTGCTTCTGTAGGATAGTAAGCAAAGTATTCTATATTTGAGATATACTACAGTATGATGTTGATGGAGCCAGATGTCTTGGGCTGAAATCCTGTTGATTCTAGTCACCAGTTTGCATGAACCTGTGAAAATTACTTAACTTTTCAGTGCCTCAGATTTCTTGTCTATAATAGGAGGATGATAAGTAATATATATTTTAAAGGATTAGTATGAGGACTAAATATATTTAACATATGTAAAATACTGCCATATTGGCAGGCATACAGTAAGCATTCAAATCAGCATTAACTATTATTATTGCAATCAATTCAGGGGTCTCTATGCTGTAAAGAGACTTTTATCAATTTTGGGAAAGCTCATACCAGTATTTGACAAAATATCTGGTAAACACTTTCCCCTTTCAGCCACTTCTTTTAAGATTATATATAGGGATAGCATATGTACATTTGTGTACATATCCTGTATAAATACCATTATTAGTAATGATGACAATAAGAAATATAAAATCAGCCAATGGCACATTTTTATCTATCAAAATTTTCACATATGGATACTTGAAAATATGCACCTTGACTAAAGATCTCAATTTGCAATCTTGTGTTTTCTTCTTTTCCGTTTTAGTTAAATTTTCCATAGCTCTTTTTTTTTAGTTTTTTTTAAAAAATTATTTAAAAGTTGAAATTGTATTTCATAAGAGGAGATCATGTGTGTGTATAGTGAGATTATACATTATATATATATGTGTGTATATAATATATATTACATTATATAATATACATTATATTATATATATGTGTGTGTATATATATATATATGTATACATATATATATATAACATTCCCACATAGTGATTTCTTTGTCCCTCACTCCTTGTTTTGTGATTATAGTCCATAGATTTGCTATGCTGGACACATGAGAGAAATCATCTGCATTCTTTAATTTTTGAAAAATTTCTCCAACAAGAAAGGAAACAACAAATGTTGGAGAGGATGTGGAGAAAGGGGAAACCTCTTATACTCTTGGTGGTAATGCAAGTTGGTGCAGCCACTTTAAAAGACAGTATACAGTAACAAACTATAGAAATGATCCCTGAAAGGAAACAGTTAACAAAATCAAAAGACAACTGACAGAATGGGAGAAGATATTTGCAAACGACATATCAGATAAAGGACTAGTGTCCAGAATCTATAAAGAACTTAGCAAACTCAACACACAAAGAACAAATAATCCAATCAAGAAATGGGCAGAAGACATGAACAGACATTTCTGCAAAGAAGACATCCAGATGGCGAACAGACACATGAAAAAGTGCTCCATATCACTCGGCATCAGGGAAATACAAATCAAAACCACAATGAGATATCACCTCACACCAGTCAGAATGGCTAAAATCAACAAGTCAGGAAATGACAGATGCTGGCGAGGATGCGGAGAAAGGGGAACCCTCCTACACTGTTGGTGGGAATGCAAGCTGGTGCAGCCACTCTGGAAAACAGCATGGAGGTTCCTCAAAATGTTGAAAATAGAACTGCCCTATGACCCAGCAATTGCACTATTGGGTATTTACCCTAAAGATACAAATGTAGTGATCCAAAGGGACACATGCACCCGAATGTTTATAGCAGCAATGTCCACAATAGCCAAACTATGGAAAGAACCTAGATGTCCATCAACAGATGAATGGATCAAGAAGATGTGGTATATATACACAATGGAATACTATGCAGCCATCAAAAGAAATGAAATCTTGCCATTTGCAACAACATGGATGGAACTAGAGCGTATCATGCTTAGCGAAATAAGTCAAGCAGAGAAAGACAACTATCATATGATCTCCCTGATATGAGGAAGTGGTGATACAACATGGAGGCTTAAGTGGGTAGAAGAAGAATAAATGAAACAAGATGGGATTGGGAGGGAGACAAACCATAAGTGACTCTTAATCTCACAAAACAAACTGAGGGTTGCCGGGGGGAGGGGGTTTGGGAGAAGGGGGTGGGATTATGGACATTGGGGAGGGTATGTGATTTGGTGAGTGCTGTGAAGTGTGTAAACCTGGTGATTCACAGACCTGTACCCCTGGGGATAAAAATATATGTTTATAAAAAATAAAAAATTAAAAAAAAAAAGACAGTATACAGTATGGAGATTCCTTTCAGAGGGGGAGACAACCATGAGAGACTGTGGACTCTGAGAAACAAACTGAGGGTTTTGGAGGGTGGGGGTGGGGGATTGGGTGAGCATGGTGATGAGTATTAAGGAGGGCACGTATTGCAAGGAGCACTGGGTGTGGTGCATGAACAATGAATTTTGGAACCCTGAAATAAAATAAAATTTAATTTAATTAAAAAGAAATAAATTAAAAACAGAGCTATCCTATGACCCTAAAATTGCACTACTGGGTATTTACCCCCTAAGATACAGATGTTGTGAAAACAAGGGCCATATGTACCCCAATGCTCATAGCAGCAATGACCACAATCCCCAAACTGTGGAAACAGCCAAGATGCCCTTCAACAGACAAATGGATAAAGAAGATGTGCTCCATATATACAACGCAATATTACTCATCCATTATTAAGCATGAATACCCAACTTTTATATCAACATGGACAGGACTAGAGGAGATTATGCTGAGTGAAATGAATCATGCAGAGAAAGTCAATTATCATATGGTTTCACTTACTTGTGGAGCATAAAGAATAACATGGAGGACATTAGGAAAAGGAAAGGAAAAGTTAATTGGTGGAAGTCAGAGGGGGAGATGAACCATGAGAGATTGTAGACTCTTAGAAACAAATAGGGTTTTGGAGGGGAGGGAGGTGAGGGGATGGGTGAGCCTGGTGGTGGGTACTAAAGGGGCACATATTGCATGGAGCACTGGGTGTGGTACATAAACAAGGAATTTTTGAACACTAAAAAAATAAAATTAAATTAAAAAAGAAAAATTTCTCGCTGGTTATCTAGAAATGAGCAAAGCTAGATTGTGAAGAAGGTGCTTTTGCCTTACATGTATAATATAATGTCTTTTGAACCTCTTTGACTAAATCAAAATGTTTTTCTGTCCCCTTTTTATTGGCCCATTGTTTTTCTTGATAGTTTTAGCCCAACTTGTGGGGGCCATTTTAAATCTAATGCAAAGTCTGTCAGAGAAAGATAAATAGTATACGATCTCACCTATATGTGGAATTCAAGATACCAAAGAATCAAAGAGGTGCTCTGGGTGGCTCTGCCTTCTGTTCTGAGAATCTGCCTTCAGCTCAGCTCATGATCTCAGGGTCCTGCAATTGATCCCCGCATCAGGCTCTGCTCAGCGGGGAGCTTGCTTCCCCCTCTCTCTCTGCCTGCCTCTCTGCCTACTTGTGATCTCTCTCTTTGTGTCAAATAAATAAATAAAATCTTTTTAAATTTTTTTAAAAGAATCAAAGAAATACAAGACAGACAAAAGAACAGACTCTTAAGTATAGAGAACAAATGGTTGGTACCAGAGGGGAGGTGGAGGGGGATAGGTTAAATTGGTGAAAGGAATTAAATAATGCCCTTGTTGTGATGAGCACCGTGTGATGTATGGAAGTGCTGAATGATGATATTGTACATCTGAACTAACATTACACTGCCTGTTAACTAACTGGAATTTAAATAAAAACTTAAAAAGAGAGGAGAAGGGAGTTGGGGGAAATTGGAAGGGAAGGTGAACCATGAGAGACTATGGACTCTGAAAAACAATCTGAGGGTTTTGAAGGGGCAGGGGGTGGGAGGTCGGGGTACCAGGTGATGGGTATTATAGAGGGCACAGATAGCATGGAGCACTGGGTGTGTTGCAAAAATAATGAATACTGTTATGCTGAAAATAAAAAATAAAAAAATATATATACCTCAAAAAAAAAATATTGTCTTAGTCCATATGGGCTGCTGTAACAAAACTGTTATGACTGAAGAGGACAGGATCAAGGTATTGGCAGATTTGGTGTCTTGTGAAGTCTGCTTCCTGGTTATAGACAGCCATCTTCTCACTGAGTCCTCACACGGGAGTCAGACAAGAGAGTTCTCTGGGTCCTCTTTATAAAGGCATTAATCACATTCATGAGGAGTGCTTGTTCATGAGCTAATCAGCCCACAAAGCTTTACTTCCTAACATTTTCACAGGGTGTATTAGGATGTCAACACGTGAATTTTGTGGGGACAGAAAGATCACTCCATAACATGTACCCTCCTAAAATTAAAACATAAGGTCCTAAAGAATGTATCTTATATCTCTTATTTACCACTCTACCCAAATGATCACTCAACAAATACTGAGCACCTATATTTGATGAACAAAAGAGGCATAGCAAAGAACAAAATAGTCAAAAGAGAAAAGTCTCTGCTTCCACAGATCTTACTTTCATTTGGGGAAGACAGGCAGATATGCACCAAGTACAGTGAGCTTGACTGTGATGAGTGCTAAGGGAAGTGAGGCAAGGAGCATATGGTATGTGATGGAGGTGGGGAGTGTGGTGGTAGGGCTGTCCCTAGTCAGAGGAGGCCTCTCCATTGAACAAAAGTATCAAACTTGAAAAAATCATCAGTAAACATAATCTGTAAAGTACAGTCACTGTTTTTAATCTTAGGAACTTTCAGGAGTTGGCTTGTGTCAAGTTACAGGACTCTCACAAAGGTAGCCAGAAAAATGTGGATGTGGTTAATTCATGACATATGTTGTCAGAGTGATTCTGGGAATTACTTTACAATGAGGCAAATTCCATGCTGGTCAAAATCAGATTTAATCTCTAGGCATATTGTATGTATAATACTGCTTGCCAATCCAGAGGAATGATGATATACCTGCATATCCAGAGATGATATGTAATAAGTTTTTTGTAATATTTATTTTCTGAACTATTCTTTTTGTGTGTTTTTTAAAATTTTAATCCCAGCATGGTTAACATACAGTGTTAGAACAGTTTCATGTCCACAATACAGTGATTCAACAATATCATACATTACTCCATGTTCATCAAGACAAGTGTCCTCTTCATCCCCAACACCAATTTCACCCATCTCCCACACACATGCCCTCTGATAAGCCTAGCTTTGTTCTCTCTAATTAAGAGCCTGTCTTTTGTGTCTATGCTCCCAGATAAATCTACACATTTAATGCAATCCCTATCAAAATAACATCAACTATTTTTCAAAGAAATGGAACAAACAAACCTAAAATTTGTATGGAACCAGAAAAGACCAGAGGAATGCTGAAAAAGAAAACCAAAGCTGGTAGCCTCATAATTCTGGACTTCAAGCTCTATTACAAATCTGTAGTCATCAACACAGCATGGTACTGACACAAAACAAACACATAAACCAATGGAACAGAACAGAGAGAGCAGAAATTGACCCTCAACTCTATGGTCAACTAATATTTGACAAAGCAGGAAAGAATGTCCAATGGAAAAAGACAGTCTCTTCAACAAATGGTGTTGGGAAAATTGGACAGCCACCTGCAGAATAATGAAACTGGACCATTTCCTTACACCACACACAAAAATAGACTCAAAATGGATGGAGGACCTCAATGTGACATATGAATTCATCAAAATCCTTGAGGAGAACACAGGCAGCAACCTCTTTGACCTCAGCTGCAGCAACTTCTCCCAAGAAACATCACCAAAGGCAAGGGAAGCAAGGGGAAAAATGAACTACTGGACTCATCAAGATCAAAAGCTTTTGCACAGGGATGTCTATTATCACCACTGCTATTCAACATAGTACTAGAAGTCCTAGCCTTAGCAGTCAGACAACAAAAGGAAATTAAAGGCATCCAAATCAGCAAAGAAGAAGTCAAACTGTCACTCTTCACAGATGATATGATACTATATGTGGAAAACCCAAAGACTCCACTCCAAAACTGCTAGAACCTGTACAGGAATTCAGTAAAGTCTCAAGATATAAAATCAATGCACAGAGCGCCTGGGTGGCTCAGTGGGTTAAGCCTCTGCCTTCAGCTCAGGTCATGATCCCAGGGTCCTGGGATCGAGTCCCACATCGGGTTCTCTGCTAAGCAGGGAGCCTGCTTCCCCTCCCTCTCTGCTTGCCTCTCTGCCTACTTGTGATCTCTGTCTGTCAAATAAATAAACAAAACATTTTTAAATAAATACATAAATAAATACATAAATAAAATCAATGCATAGAAATAAGCTGCATTTCTCTACACCAACAAGACAGAAGAAAGAAAAATTAAGGCGTCAATCCCATTTACAATTGCACCCAAAACCATAAGATACCTAGGAATAAACCTAGCCAAAGAGGCAAAGAATCTATACTCAGAAAACTATAAAATACTCATGAAAGAAATTGAGGAAGACACAAAGAAATGGAAAAGTGTTCCATGATCCTGGATTGGAAGAATAAATATTGTGAAAATGTCTATGCTACCTAAAGCAATCTACACATTTAATGCAATTCCTATCAAAGTACCATCCATCTTTTTCAAAGAAATGGAACAAATAATCCTAAAATTTATATGGAACCAGAAAAGATCTCGAATAGCCAAAAGAATACTGAAAAACAAAGCCAACGTTGGTGGCATCACAATTCCGGACTTCAAGCTCTATTACAAAGCTGTCGTCATCAATACAGCATGGTACTGGCACAAAAACAGACACATAGATCAATGGAACAGAACAGAGAGCCCAGAAATAGACCCTCAACTCTATGATCAACTAATCTTTGACAAAGCAGGAAAGAATGTCCAATGGAAAAAAGACAGCCTCTTCAATAAATGGTGTTGGGAAAATTGGACATTTCCTTACACCACACACGTAAAAAAACTCAAAATGGATGAAGGACCTCAATGTGAGAAAGGAATCCATCAAAATCCTTGAGGAGAACACAGGCAGCAGCCTCTTTGACCTCAGCCGCAGACATCTTCCTAGGAACATCACCAAAGGCAAGGGAAGTAAGGGCAAAAATGAACTATTGGAATTTTATCAAGATCAAAAGCTTTTGCACAGCAAAAGAAACAGTTAACAAAACCAAAAGACAATTGACAGAATGGGAGAAGATATTTCCAAATGACATATCAGATAAAGGGTTAGTGTCCAAAATCTATAAAGAACTTAGCAAACTCAACACCCAAAGAACAAATAATCCAATCAAGAAATGGGCAGAAGACATGAACAGGCATTTCTGCAAAGAAGAGGCCCAGATGGCCAACAGACACATGAAAAAGTGCTCCATATCACTTGGAATCAGGGAAATACAAATAAAAACTACAATGAGATATCACCTCATACCAGTCAGAATGGCTAAAATCAACAAGTCAGGAAATGACAGATGCTGGCAAGGATGCAGAGAAAGGGGAACCCTCCTACACTGTTGGTGAGAATGCAAGCTGGTGCAACCACTCTGGGAAACAACATGGAGGTTCCTTAAAATGTTGAAAACAGAACTACCCTATGACCCAGCAATCTCACTACTGGGTACTCACCCTAAAGATACAAACATAGTGATCTGAAGGGACACGTGCACCCAAATGTTTATAGCAGCAATGTCTACAATAGCCAAACTATGTAAAGAACTTAGATGTTCATCAACAGATGAATGGATAAAGAAAATGTGGTATATATATACACAATGGGATACTATGCAGCCATCAAAAGAAATGAAATCTTGCCATTTGCGATGACATGGATGGAACTAGAGGGTATCATGCTTAGCCAAATAAGTCAAGCGGAGAAAGACAACTATCATATGATGTCCCTGATATGAGGAAGTGGAGATGCAACATGGGGAGGTTAAGGGGTTAGGAGAAGAATAAATGAAACAAGATGGGATTGGAAAGGAGACAAACCATAAGTGACTCTTAATCTCACAAAACAAACTGAGGGTTGCTGGGGGGAGGGGGTTGGGGGAGGGGGATAGGGTTATGGACCTTGGGGAGGGTATGTGCTATGGTGAGTGCTGTGAAGTGTGTAAACCTGGTGACTGACAGACCTGTACCCCTGTGGATAAAAATATATTATATGTTTATAAAAAACAAAAAAATTTTTTTTAAAATTTTTAATTAAAAAAAAAAAAGCTTTTGCACAGCAAATGAAACAGTCAACAAACCAAAAGACAACTGACATAATGGGAGAAGATATTTGCAAATGACGTATCAGACAAAGGGCTAATATCCAAAATCTATAAAGAACTGATCAAACTCAAGTTCGTTCTTTGTTCCCAAAGAACAAATAATCCAATCAAGAAATAGGCATAGGGGGACGCCTGGGTGGCTCAGTTGGTTGGACGACTGCCTTCGGCTCAGGTCATGATCCCGGAGTCCGGGGATCGAGTCCCGCATCGGGCTCCCAGCTCCATGGGGAGTCTGCTTCTCTCTCTGACCTTCTCCTCGCTCATGCTCTCTCTCACTCTCTCTCTCTCAAATAAATAAAATCTTTAAAAAAAAAAAGAAAAAAGAAATGGGCATAGGAAATGAACAGATATTTCGGCAAAAAAAGATATCCAAATGGACAATAGACACATTAAAAAGTGCTCAAAATCACTTAGCATCAGGGAAATACAAATGAAAACCACAGTACGATACTACCTCACACCAGTCAGAATGGCTAAAATTAACAAGTCAGGAAATGACAGATGGTGGTGAGGATGCAGAGAAAGGGGAACCCTCCTACACTGTTGGTGGGAATACAAGCTGGTGCATCCACTCTGGAAAAAAGCATGGAGGTTCCTCAGAAAGTTGAAAATAGGGGCACCTGGGGGGCTCAGTGGGTTAAGCCTCTGCCTTTGGCTCAGGTTATGATCTCAGGGTCCTGGGATCAAGGCCCGCATCAGGCTCTCTGCTCAGCAGGGAGCCTGCTTCCGCCTCTCTCTCTGCCTGCCTCTCTGCCTACTTGTGACCTCTCTCTGTCAAGTAAATAAAATCTTTAAAACAAAAATCAAAAAAGGTGAAAATAGAGCTACCCTACGACCCAGCAATCACACTACTGTATTTACCCCAAAGGTACAAATGTAATGATCTGAAAGAGTACATGCACCCCAATGTTTATAGCAGCAATGTCCACAATAACCACACTATGGAAGGAGCCTAGGTGTCCATCAACAGATGAATGGATAAAGAAAATGTGGTATATATACCACATTTCTTTATATATCTTTATCTATCTATATCTATATATAAAATTGTAAGTTTATTTTATAAATATATATACATTTTCTTTATCCATTCATCTGTTAATGGACACCTAGGCTCCTTCCATAGTGTAGCTATATATAGAAATATATTTATAATATAGTTATAAAATAAATTATAAATTTATTTTTATATATAAATTTATTATATATGTGTGTGTGTGTATGTATATATACACACACACACACACATAATGCAGCCATAAAAAAAACTGAAATCTTGCCCTTTGCAATGACATGGATGGAACTAGGGGCTATTATGCTAAGTGAAATAAGTCAATCAGAGAAAGACAATTACCATATGATCTCACTGATATGAGGAATTTGAGAAACAAGACAGAGGATCATAGGGGAAGGAAAAATGAAACAAGACAAAACCAGAGAGGGAGATAAACCGTAAGAGACTCTTAATCTCAGGAAATGAACTGAGGGTTGCTGGAAGGGAGGGGAATCAGAGGGATGGGGTAGCTGGGTGATGGACATTGCAGAGGATATTGTGCTATGGTGAGTGCTGTGAATTGTGTAAGACTGGTGAATCGCAGACCTATACCCCTGAAACAAATAATACATTATATGTTAATAAAACCCACAGATAAAAGTTCAGGCAGGAACACCTGGATTTCAGTCTTGTAGACCTGGAGTAGAGAAACCAGCTGACTGCACCTGTAATAATCATCTACAAAATTATATAATAAATTCACGTTAGTTCAAAAAAAAAAAAAGGAGTCTATCCTTTGTCTTTTGATTTGTCTCTTTCCCCCCACCCCATGCTCATCTGTTTAGTTTCTTAAATTACACATATGAATGAAATCCTATGGTATTTTTATTTCTGTGACCTTTTTTGCTTAGTGTAATACTCTAGCTCCAGCAACATCATTGCAAATGGCAATATTTCATTCTTTTTTGTGGCTGAATAATATCCCCTTGTGTATATATATATATGCCACATCTTCTTTATCCATTCAATTGATGGACATCTGGACTCTTTCCATAGTATGGCCCTTGTTGACAGTGCTACTATAAATTTCATGGTGCCTGTATCCCTTTGAATAAGTACATTTGTATCCTTTGAGTAAATTTCTCCTAGTGTAATCAGGTTATAGGGTAGCTCTATCTTTAACTTTTTGAGGAATCTCCAATCTGTTCTCCAGAATTGCTGCACCAGTTTGCATTCCCATGAACAGTGTAAGAGGGTTCCCCTTTCTCTATATCCTCACCAATATCTGTTGTTTCCTGAGCTGTTAATTTTAGAAATTCTGTCAGGTGTGAGGTGGTATCTCATTGTGGTTTTGATTTGTATTTCCCTGATGATAGTGATGTTGACCATCACTTCATGCATCTGTTGTCCATTTTATCATCATCACTAGCCATCAGGGAGATTCAAATTAAAACCACATTGAGCTATGTCTTCTGCCCATTTCATAACTGAAATATTTGTTTTTTGGGTGTTGATTTTCCTATGTTTTTTTTTAATAACTTTTTATTTTTTATAAACATATATTTTTATCCCCAGAGGTACAGGTCTGTGAATCACCAGGTTTACACACTTCACAGCACTCACCAAAGCACATACCCTCCCCAATGTCCATAATCCCACCCCCTTCTCCCAAACCCCCTCCCCCCAGCAACCCTCAGTTTGTTTTGTGAGATTAAGAGTCACTTATGGTTTGTCTCCCTCCCAATCCCATCTTGTTTCATTTATTCTTTCCTATGTTTTTTATAGATTTTGTCATTTGCAAAGATCTTCTCCCATTCCATAGATTGACTTTTTGTTTTGTTGATTGTTTCCTTTACTGTGCAGAGATTCTCATCTTGATGAAGTTCCAATAGTTTGTTTTTGTTTTGCTTTCCCTTGCCTCAGGAGAAATATCTAGTAAGAAGTTGCTACAGCCGATGAAAAAGAGGTTATGGCCTGTGTTCTCCTCTAGGATTTTGATGGTTTCCTATCTCACATTTAGGTCTTTTATCCATTTTGAATTTATTTTTGTGCATGGTGTAAGAATGTGGTACAGTTTCTTTTTTCTGAGTGATGCTGTCCTGTTTTGCCAACACCAATTGTTGAAGAGACTCTGTTTTTCCCCCCATTGAATATTCATTCCTGCACTGTCAAAGATTAGTTTATCATACAGTTATCAGTCTATTTCTGGGCTTTCTGTACTGTTCCATTCATCCATGTGTCTTTTTTTGTGCAAGTACTATACTGGGTAGATGACTACAGCTTTGTAATATAACTTGAAGTCCAAATTGTGATGCTTCCAGATTTGCTATTTTTTTATTTAAATTTTATGAGGCAACATATAGTACATCATTAGTTTCTGGAGTAGTGTTCAATGATTCATCCATTGTGTATAACACCCAGTACTCATCACACCACATGTGTTCTTTAATGTCCATCAAGGAGGTATCACATCCCTCAGCCACCTCCTTTTCTGCAACTGTCAGTTTGTTTACAAGAGTAAAGAGTCTCTCATGGTTTGTGTCCCTCTGATTTCTTCCAATTTAATTTTCCCTCCCTTGTCATATGATATTTTACACTATTTCTAATGTTGCACATATGAGTGAAAGCATATGAATATTGTCCTTCTCTGATTGACTTATTTCACTTACCATAATACTGTTGAGTTCCATCCACACTGATAGAAATGGTAGTTATTCATCCTTTTGATGGCTGAGTAATATTCCACTGCATATATGGATAACACCTTCTTTATCATTCATCTGCTGAAGGGCATCTCGGTTCCGTCCACACTTTGGCTTTTATGGACATTGCTGCTATGAACATTGGGGTGCCTGTTCCCCTTTTTTTCACTACATCTGTATCTCTGGAGTAAATACCAAATAGTCCACTTGCTGGGTCATAGGGTAGCTATATTTTGAACTTCTTGAGGAACCTCCATACTGTTTACCAAAGTGGATGTACCAGTTTTCATTCCCACCAACAGTGTAAGAGGGCTCCCCTTTCTCCACAACTTCTCCAACATTTGTGGTTTCCTGCCTTGTTAGTTTTTGCCATTCTAACTGGTGTAAGGTCTATCTCCTGTGGTTTTGATTACACTTCCCTGAAAAGTGATGTTGAACATTTTTTCATGTGTTTGTTAGCCATTTGTAAATGTCTTCCCTGGAGAAGTGACTGTTCATGTCTTCTGCCCATTTCTTGACCGGATTATGTGTTTTTTGGGTGTTAGTTTGAGAAATTCTTTATAGATCCTGGATATCAGCTCTTTATCTGTAATGTATTTGCAAATCTCTTCTCTCATTCCAAGGACTGCCTCTTAGTTTTATTTTCTCTTTCATTTGCTAAGCATAAGCTTTTTACCCTGAAGAAATCTGATAAGTTCATTTTTGCTTTTGTTTCTCTTGCCTTTAGAGATGTGTCTAGCAAAAAATGCTGTGGCTGATGTCGAAGAGGTTACTGCCTCTGTTTTCCTCTAGGATTTTGATGAATTTCCATCTCACACTGAGGACTTTCAACCATTTAGAGTTTATCTTTGTGTATGGTATAAGAGAATGGTGCAGTTTCATTCTTCTGCACATGGCTGTCCAATTTTCCCAGCACCACTTATTGATGAGACTCTCTTTTTTCTACTGGGTATTTTTCTTTTTTATTATGTTATATTAGTCATTAGTTTTTGACTAGTAACATAGAGTACATTGTTTTTTAAAATTTTTATTTATTTTTTTAATTTCTTTTCAGTGTTCCAGAATTTATTGTTTATGCACCACACCCAGTGCTCCATGCAATATATGCCCTACAAAATACTCACCACCAGGCTCACCCAAGCACCATCATCAGTTTTTTTTTATTTTAATTTATTTTCAGCGTAATGGTATTCATTGTTTTTGCACCACACCCAGTGTTCTTTGCAATCTGTGTCCCCTCCAATACCCATCACCTGGTTCCCCCAACCTCCCACCCCCCACCCCTTCAAAACCCTCAGATTGTTTTTCAAAGTCCATAGTCTCTCATGGTTCACCTCCCCTTCCAATTTCCCTCAACTCCCTTCTCCTCTCCACCTCCCCTTGTCCTCCATGCTATTTGTTATGCTCCACAAATAAGTGAAACCATATG
>NC_081561.1:26261319-26268083 GCF_022355385.1 Mustela nigripes | reverse complement strand
AACATAGTCTCTCATGGTTCACCTCCCCTTCCAATTTCCCTCAACTCCCTTCTCCTCTCCACCTCCCCTTGTCCTCCATGCTATTTGTTATGCTCCACAAATAAGTGAAACCATATGAAAATTGACTCTCTCTGCTTGACTTATTTCACTCAGCATAATCTCTTCCATAAATGGTGCTGGGAAAACTGGACAGCTATATGCAGAAGAATGAAACTTGACCATTCTCTTACACCACACACAAAGATAAACTCAAAATGGATAAAAGGCCTCAACATGAGACAGGAATCCATCAGAATCTTAGAGGAGAATATAGGCAGTAACTTCTTCGATATCAGCCACAGAAACTTCTTTCAAGACATGTCTCCAGGGACGCCTGTGTGGCTCAGTTGGTTAGGCAGCTGCCTTCGGCTCGGGTCATGATCCCGGCATCCTGGGATCGAGTCCCACATTGGGCTCCTTGCTCAGCGGGGAGCCTGCTTCTCCCTCTGCCTCTGCCTGCCATTCTGTCTGTCTGTGCTCACTCTCTCTCCCTCTCTCTCTCTAACAAATAAATAAAATCTTTAAAAAAAAAAAAAGACATGTCTCCAAAGGCAAAGGAAACAAAAGTGAAAATGAACTTTTGGGACTTCATCAAAATCAAAAGCTTCTGCACAGCAAAGGAAACAGTCAACAAAACAAAGAGGCAACCCACGGAATGAGAGAAGATATTTGCAAATGACAGTACAGACAAAAGGTTGATATCCAGGATCTATAAAAAATTTCTCAAACTCAACACACACAAAACAGATAATCATATCAAAAAATGGGCAGAAGATATGAACAGACACTTCTCCAATGAAGACATACAAATGGCTATCAGACACATGAAAAAATATTCATCATCACTAGCCATCATGGAGATTCAAATTAAAACCACATCATCAGTTTTTGAGGTAGTGTTCTAAGATTCATTGTTTATGTATAGCACCCAGTGGTTCATGCAATAAGTGCCCTCCTTAATATTCATCACCAGCTAACCCATCCCCACCCCTTCCCCTATAAAGCCTTCAGTTTGTTTCTTGGAGTCCACAGATGCCTTGAAATAAACCTAACGAAAAAGGTAAAGGATCTATACTCGAGGAAATACAGAACACTCATGAAAGAAATTGAAGAAGACACAAAAAATATGGAAAAGCATCCCCTGCTCATGGATCAGAATAATAAACATTGTTAAAATGTCTACACTTCCAAGAAATCTATACTTTCAATGCCATCCCAATCAAACTTCCACCAGAATTTTTCAAAGTGCTAGAACAAATAATCCTAAAATTTGTATGGAACCAGAAAAGACTCCAAATCACCAACGAAATTTTGTAAAAGAAAAACAAAGCTGGGGCATCACGTTGCCTGATTTCAAGCTTTATTACAAAGCTATGACTGCCAAGAAAGCATGGTACTAGCACAAAAAGCCAGAAACATAGACCAATGGAAGAGAGTAGAGAGCCCACATATGGACCTGCAACTCTATCATCAAATAATCTTCAACAAAGCAGGAAAAAATATCCAATGGAAAAATGACCGTCTCTTCAATAAACAGTTCCAGGAAAATTGGACAGATACGTGTAGAAAAATGAAACTTGACCATTATCTTACACCATACACTAAGATAAACTCAAAACATATTAAAGACCTCAATGCGAGGTAGGAATCCCTCAGAATCCTAGGGAAAAACATAGACAGTAACTTCTTTGACATTGGCCACAGCAACTTCTTTCATAACACTTCTCCAAAGGCAAGGAAAACAAAAGTAAAAGTAAATTTTTGGGACTTCATCAAGATAAAAAGCTTCTGCACAGCAAGAGAAACATTCGACAAAACTAAGAGGCAATCCACGGAATGGGAGAAAATATTTGCTAATGACACTACAAACAAAGGGCTAATATCCAAGATCTATAAAGAACTTCTCAAACGCAACACCCAAAAAACAGATAATCAAGTCAAAAATGGTCAGAAGACATGAACAGACACTTCTCCAATGAAGACATACAAACAGCTAGCAGACACATGAAAAAATGTTCATCATCATTAGCCATCAGGGAAAATCAATCGTATCGCCTGGAGCACTGGGTGTGATGCATAAACAATGAATCTTGGAACACTGAAAAAAAATAAAAGAAAATTAAGATGTTTTAAATAAGTAAATAAATAAAAAATTAAAAAACACACTGAGATACCACCTTACACCAGTCAGAATGGCAAAAATTAACAAAGCAAAAAATACCAAATGTTGGAGAGGATGTGAAGAAAGGGGAACCCTCTTATACTGTTGGTGGGAATGTAAGTTGGTGCAATTGCTTTGGAAAACAGTATGGGATTCCTCAAAAAATTAAAAATATATCTACCCTATGAACCAGCAATTGCACTACTGGGTATTTAACCCAAAGATACAAATGTAGTGAAAAGGAAGGGCCATATGCACCCCAATGTTCATAGCAGCAATGTCCACAATAGCCAAACTGTAGAAAGAGCTGAGATGTCCTTCAACAGACAAATGGATAAAGAAGATGTAGTCCATATATACAATGGAATATTATACAGCCATCAGAAAGGATGAATACCCAACTTTTGCATCGACATTGATGGGACTGGAAGAGATTATGCTAAGTAAAATAAATAAAGCAGAAGAAAACCAAGTATCGTATGCTTTCACTTACTTGAGTAACATAAGGAATAACATGGAGGACATTAGGAGAATAAAAGGAAAAGTGAATGTGGGATATCAGAGGGGGAGACAGACCATGAGAGACTATGGATTCCAAGAAACAAACTGAGGGTTTTACTGCATGGCAAAGGAAACTCAACAAAACAAAGAGACAACCCACAGAATGGGAGAAGATATTTGCAAATGACACTACAAAGGGCTGATATCCAAGATCTATAAAGAACTCCTCAAACTCAACACACACAAAACAGATAATCATGTCAAAAAGTGGGCAGAAGACATAACAGACACTTCTCTAATGAAGACATACAAATAGCTAACAGACAGCTGAAAAAATGTTCATCATCACTAGCCATCAGGAAGATTCAAATCAAAACCACACGGAAATATCACCTTACTGAGATACCACCTGAGTTAGAATGGCCAAAACTAGCAAGACAGGAAACAACATCTGTTGTTGTGGAGAAAGAAAGAACACTGTTTGTGGGAATGCAAGTTGGTGCAGCCACTTTGGACAAAGTGTGGAGATTCCTTAAGAAATCAAAAATAGAGCTTCCCTATGATCCCGCAATTGCACTACTGGGTATTTATCCCAAAGATACAGATGTAGTGGGGCGCCTGGGTGGCTCAGTGGGTTAAAAGCCTCTGCCCTCTGCTCAGGTCATGATCCCAGGGTCCTGGGATCGAGCCCCGCATGGGCTCTCTGCTCAGCAGGGAGCCTGCTTCCTTCTCTCACTCTCTGCCTGCCTCTCTGCCTACTTGTGATCTCTGTCTGTCAAATAAATAAATAAAATCTTAAAAAAAATAAAAGATACAGATGTAGTGAAAAGAAGGGCCATCTGTACCCCAGTGTTTATAGTAGCAATGGCCACGGTCACCAAACTGTGGAAAGAAACAAGATGCCCTTCAACAGATGAATGGATAAGGAAAATGTGGTCCATATACACTATGGAGTATTATGCCTCCATCAGAAAGGATGAATAGCCATCTTTTGTATCAACATGCACAGGACGAGAAGAGATTATGCTGAGTGAAATAAGTCAAGCAGAGAGAGTCAATTATAATATGGTTTCACTTGTTTGTGGAGCATAACAAATAACAAGGAGGACACAGGGAGATGGAGAAGAGAAGGGAGATGAGGGAAATTGTAAGGGGAGATGAACCATGAGAGACTATGGACTCTGAAAAACAATCTGAGGGTTTTGAAGGGGTGGGGGGTGGGAGGTTGGGGGAGTCAGGTGTTGGGTATTATGGAGGGCATGTATTGCATGGAGTACTGGGTGAGGTGCATAAACAATGAATTCTGTTATGCTGAAAAGAAATTAATTTTTTTAAATGGCCAAAATTAAGAAGACAGTAAACAACAAGTGTGGGAGAAGGTGTGGCAAAAGGGGAACCCTCTTACACTGTTGGTGGGAATGCAAGTTGGTACAGCCACTTTGGAAAACAGTGGGTAGTTTCCTTAAGAAATTAAAAATAGAGGGGCGCCTGGGTGGCTCAGTGGGCTAAGCCACTGCCTTCGGCTCAGGTCATGATCTCAGGGTCCAGGGATCGAGTCCCACATCAGGCTCTCTGCTCGGCAGGGAGCCTGCTTCTCTCTCTCTCTCTCTCTGCCTGCCTCTCCATCTACTTGTGATTTCTCTCTGTCAAATAAATAAATAAAATCTTAAAAAAAAAAGAAATTAAAAATAGAGCTACCCTATGACTCTGCAATTGCGCTACTGGGTATTTACCCCTAAGAAACAGACATAATGAACAGAAGGGCCATCTATACCCCAATGTTCATAGCAGCAATGGCCACAGTCACCAAACTGTGGAAAGAGCCAAGATGCCCTTCAACAGATGAATGGATAAAAAAGATATGGTCCATGTATACAATGGAAAGTTACACCTCCATCAGAAAGGATGAATACTCAATGTTTGTATCAACATGGATGGGACTGGAGGAGATTATGCTGAATGAAATAAGTCAAGTAGAGAGAGTCAATTATCATATGGTTTCACTTACTTGTGGAGCATAAGGAATAACACGGGGGACATTAGAAGAAGGAAAGGAAAAGTGAATTAGGGGAAATCAGAGGGGGTGATGAAGTATGAAAGACTGTGGACTCTGAGAAACAAACTGAAGATTTTGGAGAGGAGGGGGTGGAGTGTTAGGTGAGCCTTGTGGTAGGTATTAAGGTGGGGACACACTGCATGGAGCACTGGGTGTGGTGCATAAACAATGAATCTTGGAACACTGAAAAGATAAAATTAAATTTTAAAAAACTGAGGGCTTTAGACAGGAGGGGAGTGGGAGGATGGTTTAGCCTTGCGGTGGGTATTAAGGAGGCCATGTACTGCATGGAGCACTAGGTATTATATTTAAACAATGAATCTTGGAACACCTAGAACATCAAACACTAATGATGTATTGTATGGTGACTAATATATATAATAAAAAATTATATACATATATATATATAGAACCACTTTGAGATACCACCATACACCAGTTAGAATGGCAAAAATTAACAAGGCAATAGCATGGAGGACATGGGGAGTTAGAGAGGAGAAGGGAGTTGGGGGAAATTGGAAGGGGAGGTGAACCATGAGAGACTATGGACTCTGAAAAACAATCAGAGGGGTCTGAAGTGGTGGGGGGGGGATGGGAGTTTGGGGTACCAGCTGGTAGATATTATGGAGGGCATGGATTGCATGGAGCACTGGGTGTGGTGAAAAAATAATGAATACTGTTACGCTGAAAATTAAAAAAAAATTAACAAGGCAAGAAACAAATGTTGGAGAGGATGTGGAGAAAGGGGAACCACCTTACACTGTTGGTGGGAATGCAAGTTGGTGCAGCCACTTTGGAAAGCAGTGTGGAGATTCCTAAACAATCAATCTTGGAGCATACATCAAAAACTAATGATGGGAGGAAGTCAAGATGGTGGAGAAGTAGCAGGCTGAGATGACTTTAGGTAGCAGGAGATCAGCTAGATAGTTTATCAAACCATTCCAAACACCTACAATTCCAACAGGAGATCGAAGAGAAGAAGAGCAGCAATTCTAGAAACAGAAAATCAACCACTTTCTGAAAGAGCTCTATGGAAAGCATTCAGGGAACAATGCTCCCAAAAGTGAACCAGAGCAGATTACTTAGCCCAGCCCCTGGTAAGGGTGGTGCAATTCTGCCTAGGGCAAAGACACAGGAGAATCACAACAAGCTCCTCCCCAAGAAGATCAGCAAGAAATCCAGAAAAGACTAAGTTCACTTACCAAGGAGAACAGCGGAATTCCAGAAGAGGAGAATGCAAACCACAGAATTCACCCCCTGATTCTTTCATCTTGCAAAGTTAATTAATTTTTTTAATTTTATTTTTTTCTTATGCCAAATTTTTTTTAACTTTTACTCTTTCCTCTTTTAACGTTTTTTAACTAGTTTAGTTTACCTTAACAATACCTTTCATTTAATAAAAATCTTTTTTGAACCTCCATTATTATACTCAATTTTATCCTTCATTGTATCTAACTTTATTTTTTGTATACACATAGGGTTTTTTATTCAAAAAAATTGGTATACAACTTCTCTAATAGATCAAACTATACCCTAAATCTAGCACAGGGCTTTGTTCTACTCTCCAGTCTGAGCATATTCTCCCCACTTTCTTTTTCTTTATTCTCCCAACCAACTTATCTCATCAAAAGCTTCTTCACATGATAGTTGTCTTTCTCTGCTTGACTTATTTCGCTAAGCATGATACGCTATAGTTCCATCCATGTTGTTGCAAATGGCAAGATTTCATTTCTTTTGATGGCTGCATAGTATTCCATTGTGTATATATACCACATCTTCTTGATCCATTCATCTGTTGATGGACATCTAGGTTCTTTCCATAGTTTGGCTATTGTGGACATTGCTGCTATAAACATGGAGGCTTAAGTGGGTAGAAGAAGAATAAATAAAACAAGATGGGATTGGGAGGGAGACAAACCATAAGTGACTCTTAATCTCACAAAACAAACTGAGGGTTGCCGGGGGGAGGGGGTTTGGGAGAAGGGGGTGGGATTATGGACATTGGGG
>NC_081561.1:26254587-26261219 GCF_022355385.1 Mustela nigripes | reverse complement strand
CTAGGTTCTTTCCATAGTTTGGCTATTGTGGACATTGCTGCTATAAACATTCGGGTGCATGTGTCCCTTTGGATCACTACATTTGTATCTTTAGGGTAAATACCCAATAGTGCAATTGCTGGGTCATAGGGCAGTTCTATTTTCAACATTTTGAGGAACCTCCATGCTGTTTTCCAGAGTGGCTGCACCAGCTTGCATTCCCACCAACAGTGTAGGAGGGTTCCCCTTTCTCCGCATCCTCGCCAGCATCTGTCATTTCCTGACTTGTTGATTTTAGCCATTCTGACTGGTGTGAGGTGATATCTCATTGTGGTTTTGATTTGTATTTCCCTGATGCCGAGTGATATGGAGCACTTTTTCATGTGTCTGTTCGCCATCTGGATGTCTTCTTTGCAGAAATGTCTGTTCATGTCTTCTGCCCATTTCTTGATTGGATTATTTGTTCTTTGGGTGTCGAGTTTGCTAAGTTCTTTATTTGTGGGACACAACAAAGGCAGTCCTGAGAGGAAAATATATAGCGGTACAAGCCTTTCTCAAGAAACAAGAAAGGTCTCAGGTACACAACCTAACCCTACACCTAAAGGAGCTGGAGAAAGAACAAGAAAGAAACCCTAAGCCCAGCAGGAGAAGAGAAATCATAAAGATCAGAGCAGAAATCAATGAAATAGAAACCAAAAAAACAATAGAACAAATCAACGAAACTAGGAGCTGGTTCTTTGAAAGAATTAATAAAATTGATAAACCCCTGGCCCGACTTATCAAAAAGAAAAGAGAAAAGACCCAAATAAATAAAATCATGAATGAAAGAGGAGAGATCACAACTAACACCAAAGAAATACAAACTATTATAAGAACATACTATGAGCAACTCTACGCCAATAAATTTGACAATCTGGAAGAAATGGATGCATTCCTAGAAACATATAAACTACCACAACTGAGCCAGGAAGAAATAGAAAGCCTGAACAGACCCATAACCAGTAAGGAGATTGAAACAGTCATTAAAAATCTCCAAACAAACAAAAGCCCAGGGCCAGACGGCTTCCCGGGGGAATTCTACCAAACATTTAAAGAAGAACTAATTCCTATTCTCCTGAAACTGTTCCAAAAAATAGAAATGGAAGGAAAACTTCCAAACTCATTTTATGAGGCCAGCATCACCTTGATCCCAAAACCAGACAAGGATCCCACCAAAAAAGAGAGCTATAGACCAATATCCTTGATGAACACAGATGCGAAAATACTCAACAAAATACTAGCCAATAGGATTCAACAGTACATTAAAAAGATTATTCACCACGACCAAGTGGGATTTATTCCAGGGCTGCAAGGTTGGTTCAACATCCGCAAATCAGTCAATGTGATACAACACATCAATAAAAGTAAGAACAAGAACCATATGATACTCTCAATAGATGCTGAAAAAGCATTTGACAAAGTACAACATCCCTTCCTGATCAAAACTCTTCAAAGTGTAGGGATAGAGGGCACATACCTCAATATCATCAAAGCCATCTATGAAAAACCCACCGCAAATATCATTCTCAATGGAGAAAAACTGAAAGCTTTTCCGCTAAGGTCAGGAACACGGCAGGGATGTCCATTATCACTACTGCTATTCAACATAGTACTAGAGGTCCTAGCCTCAGCAATCAGACAACAAAAGGAAATTAAAGGCATCCAAATCGGCAAAGAAGAAGTCAAATTATCACTCTTCGCAGATGATATGATACTATATGTGGAAAACCCAAAAGACTCCACTCCAAAACTGCTAGAACTTATACAGGAATTCAGTAAAGTGTCAGGATATAAAATCAATGCACAGAAATCAGTTGCATTTCTCTACACCAACAGCAAGACAGAAGAAAGAGATATTAAGGAGTCAATCCCATTTACAATTGCATCCAAAACCATAAGATACCTAGGAATAAACCTAACCAAAGAGACACAGAATCTATACTCAGAAAACTATAAAGTACTCATGAAAGAAATTGAGGAAGACACAAAGAAATGGAAAAATGTTCCATGCTCCTGGATTGGAAGAATAAATATTGTGAAAATGTCTATGCTACCTAAAGCAATCTACACATTTAATGCAATTCCTATCAAAGTACCATCCATCTTTTTCAAAGAAATGGAACAAATAATTCTAAAATTTATATGGAACCAGAAAAGACCTCGAATAGCCAAAGGGATATTGAAAAAGAAAGCCAACGTTGGTGGCATCACAATTCCGGACTTCAAGCTCTATTACAAAGCTGTCATCATCAAGACAGCATGGTACTGGCACAAAAACAGACACATAGATCAATGGAACAGAATAGAGAGCCCAGAAATAGACCCTCAACTCTATGGTCAACTAATCTTCGACAAAGCAGGAAAGAATGTCCAATGGAAAAAAGACAGCCTTTTTAATAAATGGTGCTGGGAAAATTGGACAGCCACATGCAGAAAAATGAAATTGGACCATTTCCTTACACCACACACGAAAATAGACTCCAAATGGATGAAGGACCTCAATGTACGAAAGGAATCCATCAAAATCCTTGAGGAGAACACGGGCAGCAACCTCTTCGACCTCTGCCGCAGCAACATCTTCCTAGGAACAACGCAAAAGGCAAGGGAAGCAAGGGAAAAAATGAACTACTGGGATTTCATCAAGATCAAAAGCTTTTGCACAGCAAAGGAAACAGTTAACAAAATCAAAAGACAACTGACAGAATGGGAGAAGATATTTGCAAACGACATATCACCTGTTCTTTTTGTCTTTATTTTTCCTTTTAGATTCCTCCATGGAAATTAAATTCAGAAATGGGTTTGTTTATGTATGTAATTTACTATTGAAGATTAAAATATAATATTAATAATTTATATAAAAATTAACACATTTAGCTGGACTTTTTGTTTTGTTTTAATTTTGTAAGGGATTTTTAATTTTTTCCATTTAAAAAAATTTAAAATCAAGTAATTAACATATGATGCGTTATTGGTTTCAGAGGTAGAGGTCAGTGATTCAGCAGTCTTAAATATACTCATTACATCATGTATATAACACTCATTACATCATGTGCCCTCCTTAATGTCTATCACTCAGTTACCCCATCCCCTCATCTCCCTCCCCTACAGAAGCCCTCAGTTGTTTCCTATGATTCAGAGCTTCTAATGGTTTGTCTCCCTCTCTGATTTCATCTTTTTTTTTTTCATTTTTTAAAAATTAATTTATTTTCAGGCAACAGAATTCATTGTTTATGCACCACACCCAGTGCTCCACGCCATACGTGCTCTCCATAATACCCACCACCTGGCTCCCCCAACTTCCCCCCCCCCCCCCCCTTCAGAACCCTCAGGTTGTTTTTCAGAGTCCATAGTCTCTCATGGTTCACCTTCCCTTCCAACTTCCCTCAACTCCCTTCTCCTCTCTAACTCCCCTTGTCCTCCTTGTTATTTGTTATGCTCCACAAATAAGCGAAACCACATGATAATTGACTCTCTGCTTGACTTATTTCACTCAGCATAATCTCTTCCATTCCCATCCATGTTGCTACAGAAGTTGGGTATTCATCCTTTCTTTATTTTTTATTTTTTCAGCGTAACAGTATTCATTATTTTTGCACCACACCCAGTGCTCCATGCAATCCGTGCCCTCTATAATACCCACCACCTGGATCCCCCAACCTCCCACCCCCCGCCCCTTCAAACCCCTCAGATTGTTTTTCAGAGTCCATAGTCTCTCAAGGTTCACCTCCCCTTCCAATTTCCCCCAACTCCCTTCTCCTCTCCATCTCCCCATGTCCTCCATGCTATTTGTTATGCTCCACAAATAAGTGAAACCATATGATACTTGACTCTCTCTGCTTGACTTATTTCACTCAGCATAATCTTCTCCTGTCCTGTCCATGTTGCTACAAATGTTGGGTATTCATCCTTTCTGATAGAGGCATAATGCTCCATAGTATATATGGACAATATCTTTATCCTGAATATTCTTCTTTTATGATTTAATTTTATTTTTTCAGTGTTCCAGGATTTATTGTTTATATCCCTCCATATCCTCAAACCATAGTGTTTAAAACTTGAACTTAATCGCAGGAGAAATTTTGGAAGGAACACAGGTTACAGAACATCCTAGTAAAGAATGAATGTGTCAACCAGGAAATTAAAGAAGAATTAAAAATATTCATGGAAGCAAATGAGAATGAAAAAACAACAGTTTAGAACCTTTGGGATGCAGCAAGGCTTGCCCTAAGAGAGAAGTATAAAGTAATACAAGACCTTTCTCAAGAAACAAGAAAAATTTCCCGTCTTGCTAATTTTGGCCATTCTAACTGGTGTAAGGTGATATCTCAATGTAGTTTTAATTTGAATTTCCCTGATGGCTAGTGATAGCCATCTGTATGTCTTTATTGGAGAAGTGTCTGTCCATATCTTCTGCCCATTTTTTGATATGATTGCCTGTTTTGTGTGTGTTGAGTTTGAGGAGTTCATTATAGATCCTGGATATCAACCTTTTGTCTGTACTGTCATTTGCAAATATCTTCTCCCATTCCGTGGGTTGCCACTTTGTTTTATTGATTGTTTCCTTTGCTGTGCAGAAGCTTTTGATTTTGATGAAGTCCCAAAAGTTCATCTTTGCTTTTGTTTCCTTTGCCTTTGGAGACATATCTTGAAAGAAGTTGCTGTGGCTGATATTGAAGAGATTACTGCCTATGTTCTCCTCTAGAATTCTGATGGATTCCTGTCTCACATTGAGGTCTTTTATCCATTTTGAGTTTATCTTTGTGTATGGTGTAAGAGAATGGTCGAGTTTCATTCTTCTACATATAGCTGCCCAGTTTTCCCAGCACCATTTATTGAAGAGACTGTCTTTTTTCCACTGTATATTTTTTCCTGTTTTGTTGAAGATTATTTGACCATAGAGTTGAGGGTCCATATCTGGGCTCTCTAATGTGTTCCACTGGTCTGTGTCTGTTTTTATGCCAGTACCATGCTGTCTTGGTGATCACAGCTTTGTAATAAAGCTTGAAATCAGGTAACGTGATGCCCCCAGCTTTATTTTTGTTTTTCAACATTTCCTTAGTGATTTGGGGTCTCTTCTGATTCCATACAAATTTTAGGATTATTTGCTCAAATACAGAACCTAATCTTATACCTAAAGGAGCTGGAGAAAGAACAGCAAATAAAGCCTACATCCAGAAGGAGAAGAGAAATAAAGATTAGAGGGAGTTGAGGGAAATTGGAAGGGGAGGTGAACCATGAGAGACTATGGACTCTGAAAAACAATCTAAGGGTTTTGGAAGGGTGGGGGGTGGGAGGTTGGGGGAACCAGGTGGTGGGTATTTGGAGAGGGCATGGATTGCATGGAGCACTGGGTGTGGTGCAAAAACAATGAATACTGTTATGCTGAAAAGAAATAAAAAATAATAAAAAAAAAAAAGAAATCAAAAGAACAGTAGAAAAAATCCCACAAACTGGGAGCTGATTATTTGAAAGAATTAATAAGATTGATATATCCCTGGCCAGACTTACGAAAAAGAAAAGAGAAATGACCCAAATAAGTAAAATCACATGAATGAGGGAGAGATCACAACCAACACCAAAGAAATACAAGCAATTATAACAGAATATTAATGTTATGACCAATTAATTCTATGCCAAGAAATTGGGCAGTCTGAAAGAAGTGGATGCATTTTTAGAAACATATAAACCACCAAAACTGAAACAGGAAGAAATAGAAAACCTGAACAGACCCCTAACCAGCAAAAAATTGAAACAATAATAAAAAAATCTCCCAATAAACAAGAGTCCAGGGTCAATGCTATCCCATTGGAATACTCCCAAACATTTAAGGAGGAAATAATACTTATTCTTATGAAGGTGTTCCAGAAAAAGGAGTGGGAGGAAAACTTCCAAACTCATTTTATGAGGCCAGCATTACCTTGATCCTGAAATCGCACAAAGACCCCATCAAAAAGGAGAATTACGTCCAATATCCCTGATGAACAAGGATGCAAAAATTCTTACTAAAATAGTAGCTAGTAGTATCCAACGCTACCTTAAAAGAATTATTCACCATGACCAGGTGGGATTTATTCCTGGGAGGCAAGTTTGGTTCAACATTTGCAAATCAGTCAAAGTTATACACAATATTAGTAAAAGAAAGGGCAAGAACTATATGATCCTCTCCATAGATGCAGAAAAAGCATTTTACAGAATACAGGATCATTTCTTTCTTTTTTTTTGTAAATTTTTTATTTCTTTTCAGCGTAACAGTATTTATTGTTTTTTCACCATACCCAGTGCTCCATGCAATCTGTGCCCTCTCTAATGCCCACCACCTGGTCCTTTCTTGATAAAAAAAGGATGAATACCCAACTTTTGTAGCAACATGGACGGGACTGGAAGAGATTATGCTGAGTGAAATCAGTCAAGCAGAGAGAGTCAATTATCATATGGTTTCACTTATTTGTGGAGCATAACAAATAGCATGGAGGACATGGGGAGTTAGAGAGAAGGGAGTTGGGGGAAATTGGAAGGTGAGGTGAACCATGAGAGACTATGGACTCTGAAAAACAATCTGAGGGTTTTGAAGGGGTGGGGGGTGGGAGGTCGGGGTACCAGGTGGTGGGTATTAT
>NC_081561.1:26242625-26254577 GCF_022355385.1 Mustela nigripes | reverse complement strand
AGAGGGCACGGATTGCATGGAGCACTGGGTGTGGTGCAAAAATAATGAATACTGTTATGCTGAAAATAAAAAATAAATTAAAAAAAAGTCTCCACAGTGTAGGGATAGAGGGAACATACCTTAATTTCATGAAAGCCATATACTAAATATTCACAACAAATATCATACTCAGTGGGGAAAAACTGAGCATTTTCCCTAAAGTTAAGAATGTGACAGGGATGTCTGCTTTCACCAATATTGTTCAACATAGAACTGGAAGTCCTAGCTTCAGCAATCAAAAAACAAAAAGAAATAAAAAGGCATCTAAGTAGGCAAAGAAGAAATTTAACTTTTACTCTTCACAGATGAAGTGATACTCTGTAGAAAATTCAAAAGACTCCACCCCAAAATTGCTAGAACACATACAGAAAATTCAACAATGTGTCAGGATATAAAATCAATGTACAAAAGCAGCTTGCATTTCTATACTCTGACAGTGAGAACAAAGAAAGAGAAATGAAGGAATCAGTTCCATTTACAATTGCACCAAAATCCGTAAAATACATAAGATACCTGGGAATAAATCTATTCAAAGAGGTAAATGATCTGTACTCTGGAAACTGTAGATCTCTTATGAGAGAAATCAAGGAAGACACAAAAATATGGGAAAACATTCCATGCTCATGAATTGAAAGGATGAATATTGTTAAAATGTTTATGCTACCCAGAGAAATCTACACATTCAATGAAATCCCTATCAAAATACCACCAACTTTTTTCAGAGAACTGGAAAAAAAATCCTAAAATTTGTATGGAACCAGAGAAGACCCGAATAGCCAAAGAATGTTGAAAAAGAAAATCAGGGGTGCCTGGGTGGTTCAGCTGGGCATCTGCCTTTGGCTCAGGTCATGATCCTGGAGCCCTGACATTGAGTCCCACATTGGGCTCCCTGCTTGGTAGGGAGTCTGCTTCTCTCTCTCCCTCCACTGATCCCCATGCTCATACTCTTTTGTGCTTTGTTGTCGCTCTCTTTTTTTCTCTCTCTCAAATAAGTAAATAACATAAAGTCTTTTAAAAAAAGAAAGAAAGACTTTCATAGATAGATTTTATGAAGTTCAGGAATGTTCCTTCTATCCCTATACTTTGAAGCGTTTTAATCAGGAACGGATGCTGGATTTTGTCAAATGCTTTTTCTGCATCAATTGAGAGGACATTGCCAAACTGTGGAAAGAACCAAGATGCCCTTCAATGTACAAATGGATAAGGAAGATGTGGTCCATATACAGTATGGAGTATTATGCCTCCATCAGAAAGGATGAATCCCCAACTTTTGTAGCAACATGGACAGGACTGGAAGAGATTATGCTGAGTGAAATCAGTCAAGCAGAGAGAGTCAATTATCATATGGTTTCACTTATTTGTGGAGCATAACAAATAGCATGGAGGACATGGGGAGTTAGAGAGGAGAAGGGAGTTGGGGGAAATTGGAAGGGGAGGTGAACCAGGAGAGACTATGGACTCTGAAAAACAATCTGAGGGGTTTGAAGTGGTGCAGGGGGTGGGAGGTTGGGGTACCAGGTGGTGGGTATTAGAGAGGGCACGGATTGCATGGAGCACTGGGTGTGGTGCAAAAATAATGAATACTGTTAATGCTGAAAATAAAAAATAAAAAAAATCACAATGAGATGACACCTCACACCAGTTAGAATGGCTAAAATTAACAACTCATGAAACAACATATGTTGGCAAGGATGTGGAGAAAGGGGAATCCTTTTACTCTGTTAGTGGGAATGCAAGCTGGTGTAGCCACTCTGGAAAACAGTATGGAGGATCGTCAAAAAGTTAAAAATAGAGCTAATTTAAAACCCAGCAATTGCACTACTGTGTATCCAAAGGATACAAACACATTGATGTGAAGGGACACTTCCACCCCAATGTTTATATCAGCAATTTCCACAGTAGCCAAACTATGGAAAGAGCCCAGATATCCATCAAGAGATAAATGGATAAGGAATGGATGGTGTATATATACAATGTAATATTAATCAACCATCAAAAGTAATGAAATATTGTCATGTTTGATGATGTGTATGGTCCTAGTGGGTATTATGCTAAATGAAATAAGATAGTAAAGACAATTATCATACAATTTCATTCATATGTGGAATTAAGGAGTAAGACAGATGAACATAGGGTAAGGAGTGGACAAATAGTATAATAATGATAATATGAAAAGTGAGAAGGAGGCAAACCATGAGAGACTCTTACTCTAGGATACAAACTGAGGGTTGCTGGAGGGGAGGTTGGTGGGAGGAATGGGTAATTGATTAATGGGCAGTAGGAGGGCACTTAATAGAATGAACAGTAGGTATTATATTTGACTGATGAATCCTTAAATTCTACCCCTGAAATTGATGATACAGTATATTTTAACTAAATTAGATTTAAATAAAGATGTTAAAAAGACTGCTTTCTAAAAAAAGGAAGAATATTATAAAATTAAAGGGCTAGAAGATAGTATTAAATAAAGAATACCCATTTATATTGATTTCATTTAGAGAAAACTCATTTCCTTCATTTCTTCTAAGAGCCTTGAGAAACCATTACCCACCTTCTTTCACACATCAATAGGAAAGAAATTAAAGTCCACAAGACCATTTTAGTCTTCTGTTTAGAAACTCAACATCTCCCTATTTTCTGTAACAGTTGTTCTAAACTTTTGTCTGATCACCTGAACTGTTAGTTAAAACATATCAGTTTCTGGGTCCTTTCTCAGATGGTTGGTTCAGTAGGTCTGAGGTGAGCCCAAGAGTGTCCATTCTGATAAAGAGCCAAGTGATGTGGTTGCTGCTGACTGAAGGATCATGCTACCTTACAGCAAAAAGCCCAACATCTTCATCAAATCATGGAGGGTAAAGTTAGGCTACTCTAACTGAAAGACCACCAAAATAGAGTGGCTTTATTTAATATTCAATAATATAGAAGGATTTCTTCTGTAATCATCTGGTGACACTGAGAGGTGGTGGGAGGTTCTGATTCCATTTTATTGTTCTATTCCATGTTTTTTTTTTTCCACCAAAACTAGTTATCTCCACACTCTCATTGCAGCCAAGAGGAATTGGGTGTGATGGGGAAGGGGGAGGGCAAATGGCTTCACATTTGAGAAGATAACTCAGGAGTTGCACACTTTGCTTCCCTGGATTTTTGTTGGTGGAGGCCAGGCTCAGTAATGTGATACGCAGTATGTTGACCAGGTGCTCAATTAAAACTATAAGCAGAAGGTGGAATGGGTATCAATGGGTAGTTGGTCTCCACCACAAAGGCAATGTTGGAAGTATCAGGTTGATGAGAGAAAGTGTTATTTTCAATAAAAATGATAATTCTGCAAAGAAAGTAATTAGTATCCTGTTAATCCTATATTAAAATAATGTGAAATATCTTCTTAATACTTTCTACATTTCTCTATTACTATACTTAATCATATCTCATAACTATATGTTTACTATTCTGTGGCCTGTGATTAGTCCTGAAGCGTTTTAAATGTATGAATTGAAATTTCTTTATGTGTCTGTATCTCTCTCTCTCATAATTTCTTTTTTTCCCCCATTTTAAACAGAATTCATTATTTATGCACCACACCCAGTGCTCCATGCTATACGTGCCCTCCATAATACCCACCACCAGGCTCCCCCAACCTCTCACCCCCAGCCCCTTCATAACCCTCAGACTGTTTTTCAGATTCCATAGTCTCTCATGGTTCATCTCCCCCCTCCAATTTCCCTCAACTCCCTAATCTCATATTTTCTGTCTAGTTCCTACTTATTTAGAAAGTCAGTACCTAATATTCAATAATGATTTTTTTAAATTTATTTTTTATTTATTTTTGGCACAACAGTATTCATTATTTTTTCACCACACCCAGTGCTCCATGCAATCTGTGCCCTCTATAATACCCATCACCTGGTACCCCAACCTCCCAACCCCCGCCCCTTCAAAACCCTCAGATTGTTTTTTAGAGTCCATAGTCTCTCATGGTTCACCTCCCCTTCCAATTTCCCCCAACTCCCTCTCCTCTCCATCTCCCCATGTCCTCCATGCTATTTGTTATGCTCCACAAATAAGTGAAACCATATGATAATTGACTCTCTCTGCTTGACTGATTTCACTCAGCATAATCTCTTCCAGTCCCATCCATGTTGCTACAAAAGTTGGGTTTTCATCCTTTCTGATGGAGGCATAATACTCCATAGTGTATATGGACCACATCTTCCTTATCCATTCGTCTGTTGAAGGGCATTTTGGTTCTTCTCACAGTTTGGCGACCGTGGCCATTGCTGCTATAAACATTGGGGTACAGATGGCCCTTCTTTTCACTACATCTGTATCTTTGGGGTAAATACCCAGTAGTGCAATTGCAGGGTCATAGGGAAGCTCTATTTTTAATTTCTTGAGGAATCTCCACGCTGTTCTCCAAAGAGGCTGCACCAACTTGCATTCCCACCAGCAGTGGAAGAGGGTTCCCCTTTCTCCACATCCCCTCCAACACATGTTGTTTCCTGTCTTGTTAATTTTGGCCATTCTAACTGGTGTAAGGTGATATCTTAATGTGGTTTTAATTTGAATCTCTCTGATGGCTAGTGATGATGAACATTTTTTCATGTGTCTGGTAGCCATTTGTATGTCTTCATTGGAGAAGTCTCTGTTCATATCTTCTGCCCATTTTTTGATATGCTTGTCTGTTTTGTGTGTGTTGAGTTTGAGGAGTTCATTATAGATCCTGGATATCAGTCTTTTGTCTGTACTGTCATTTTCCCCAAAGATAGAGATGTAGTGAAGGGAAGGGCCATCTGTACCCCAATGTTTATAGTAGCAATGGCTATGGTCGCCAAACTGTGGAAAGAACCAACATGCCCTTCAATGGACGAATGGATAAGGAAGATGTGGTCCATATACACTATGGAGTATTATGCCTCCATCAGAAAGGATGAATACCCAACTTTTGTAGCAACATGGATGGGACTGGAAGAGATTATGCTGAGTGAAATCAGTCAAGCAGAGAGAGTCAATTATCATATGGTTTCACTTATTTGTGGAGCATAACAAATAGCATGGAGGACATGGGGAGATGGAGAGGAGAAGGGAGTTGGGGGAAATTGGAAGGGGAAGTGAACCATGAGAGACTATGGACTCTGAAAAACAATCTGAGGGGTTTGAGGTGGTGGAGGGGTGGGAGGTTGGGGTACCAGGTGATGGGTATTATAGAGGGCATGGATTGCATAGAGCACTTAGTGTGGTGAAAAAATAATGAATACTGTTATGCCAAAAATAAATAAAAAATAAATTTTAAAAAAGTACTTATTATTATTCTTAGTACATGGTAAACATCCAATAAATAGTCTTTGCATAAATGAGTTGATTCATGTTCTGTTGGTAAAGGTCAATATTATTTTGTTAGTTCTCTTCCATCTAATTCATGACTTGGCTGACCGTTTTTTGACACAGAGTATTCTCTTTACTGCACTCTTTACATCTTTGTTTCTTAAAGTGTAGATCAGAGGGTTAAGGGTCGGTGTGATGATTGTGTAAAAGAGAGAAAGGAACTTCCCCTCATCTTGGGATGTGCTATTCTGTGGCCTCATGTACATGTAAATGATTGTTCCGTAAAACAGAGTTACTACTGTGAGGTGGGAACCACATGTGTTAAGGACCTTACTCCACCTTGCTGCTGACTTGATCCTCACGACTGCTTGAGTGATTACTGCATATGAGATGAGAATTAGTGATAGAGGTACTAGAAGAAATATCACCCCAAGAGCAAAGACAATGACCTCCATTACTTTGGAGTAGACGCAGGCCATCTTAAGCAGGGCTGGCATCTCACAATAGAAGGTATCCACTTCCTGGTGGCCACATCTTGGTAATTTCAAAGTCAGGGAGCAAAGAATTAACGAACTGCAAAGGCCACCTATCCACGCAGTGAACACCATATTCTGGCAAAGCTGAGGGTGCATTATGACCGTGTAGTGAAGAGGCTGACAGACAGCAGCATAGCGGTCATAGGCCATCACAGCCAAGAGAAGACATTCGGTGGCTCCCAGGTCAAGGGCAAAGAAGAATTGGAGCACACACCCTCCATACGTAATAGACCTTGTCGGACCCCATAGATTTACCAGCATCTGGGGGATAATGCTAGTCGTATAGCAGAGATCCAAAAAAGACAAATTGGATAAGAAGAAATACATGGGCGTATGGAGCTGGGTGTCTAGGTAAGATACCAGAATGATGGTTGTGTTTCCTACCAGAGTCACAATATAGAAGATGAAGACCACCCCAGAGATAATGGGTTCTAGTTGGGGCTGACCAGAAAAGCCCAGCAGGATGAAATCTGTGGTGGAACTTCCATTGTTTGTGTCCATGGCTCCTTAGGAAAGTCTAGGAGACAAGATCGTGGTCATCAAAATAGCATCAGCCCTAGGCAGAAATAGCTTGCCATGTAGCTTATCATGAGTATCCCCAGTTCAGTTGTTTGTGTGCTCTCTCCCATTTGGACCACCTCTGTTAACACTCCCTGTGCTCCTTGCCCAAAGCCTCTCTGTGTTTACTCATAACCAGAGTGGTTCGAAAAATAATATGGTCAACCTGGTCACACTGAATTGTAAATTATTGAAAGGGTTTAATTATGCCATGAAACTTATAGTTCTGTGTGCTTTGGTTAAGTAATGAATCCATGAAATTAATAATATGATTTAAGATTCAGATATATTTTGAGAAAAATGAGAAATGTGTCCGATATATTTTTCCTTCTTGAATGTGTGACATAAGCATCACTTGATCATGACAAAAATTTCCCTTTTCAAAGGAGTGGCATTTGGGATAAAAAGTTAAATGATCCAATTTCTTGGAGTAAGACCCACCATTTGGTAGCAGGATCAGTTTCTATATTCATTTCCAAATGCTTTAATTCCACCCATTATCACCACCACCACCAATCCTCCTCTTGTTGTCCTTCCTATTGAACATTGTAGACGCTGCTGTTCCTATATCAATTTTGGTGTTCCCTACTATTGCCCCATTTTATGCATGCATTTTGGTGCTAGGAAAACTCATCTTTCTTATTAGCTTCTATTGCCATGTACAGAGGCCCTGTGTTTTTTGGAATATTATTCACAACTGCCAATAAAGTATTTAAATAGCCTTCCTGATTTGTTTCAGAGTTAAAATATGAAGTAATATCCGGAATCCTCCGGTTACCACATACATGCAGCAATCACCTGTGTCATCTCCTGCTCACCTGGCCATGCAGCAAAAGTAGCAAGGTAGGTAACTCGATAAAAAACAGCTCGTATAACGGTCAGTGAGTTGTTTTTCCACATATAATATACCAACTATCTGAGTTAATCCTCTGGTTGCTTTGGAACTCTACAGGTAAAACTCCCATTTCAATTCTAAATGAATACAGAAAGGTGACAGATATATATGTATTTCCCTATTTTTGAATGATCATATCATTAAATATATGGAAGTTTTAATGACTGAATTAGTTTATAAATATTTTCTATTATTTTGGTTTATAATTCCTTATGCCTATAATTTCTGACCATCAACTACAGATTTAGGGTGTTTTATAGTCATGTGTGTTTGGGGCGAAGGAAAAATAAATTTGTTTGTTGCATTTACAGTGAAATAAGGTAAATTACTTACTGTATATCATTGTTACAAATAGTTGAATGAAAACATGAAAATGTTACAATCATGAAAAAGGAGCTGTTATTACCAAGTAGTATGTTATCACCATGCTACCCAGGTAGTATGGGTTAGGGATATATTTTTTCTCAAAATGGGAATTTTATTTAATAAATGACTGTGAATTTTTCATGTGGTGGATGCCAGCTAAGTTGGGCATAGTGATTAAGTGCAAGCTTCTGGACTCAGAGCTTGGTATCAAATCCCAGCTTCACTACTTGGCAGTAATGTGTCCTTGGGCAGTTATGTAATTTTTTTTACACCAGCTTCTTTATATGTTCAGTAAAGATAATAATATTCCTCAAAAGGTGGTGGTGAGGGTTAGTATTTGTAAAAACTCTAGAAACTGGGGCGCCTGGGTGGCTCAGTGGGTTAAGCCTCTGCCTTCCGCTCAGGTCATGATCTCAGGGTCTTGGGATCGAGCCCTGCATCAGGCTCCCTGCTTGGCAGGCTCCAGGGAGCCTGCTTCCCTCCCTCTCTCTGCCTGCCTCTCTGCCTACTTGTGATCTTTCTCTCTTTGTCAAATAAATAAATAAATTTAAAAAAACACACTAGAAACTCTGTTTTGTTTGTATTTAATTCTCAAAAGTAAAAATTGTATCCACCTTCATATGTGGAACACAAGGATTAGTGCAGAGGACAACAGGGGAAGGGATGGAACACCTAGGGGGAAGAAATCAGAGAGGGAGACAAGGCATATGAAACTCTTGACTCAGGGAAACAAACTGAGGGTTGAGGAAAGAAAGGTGGGTGTGGGGGCGTGGAGTAACTGGGAGATGGCCATTGAGAGGGGGTGTGCCGTGATGAGCACTGGGTTTTATGTGCAAGTAATGGATCATTGAAGATTGTATAAAAAACTAATGATGTACTATACCTTGGCTAATTGACTATAAATAAAAAATAAAAGATTAGGGCGCCTGGGTGGCTTAGTAGGTTAAAGCCTCTGCCTTCGGCTCAGGTCATGGTCCCAGGGTCCTGGGATCGAGCCCCACATCGGGCTCTCTGCTCAGCGGGGAACCTGCTTCCCTTCTTCTGTCTCTGCCTGCCTCTCTGCCTACTTGTGATCTCTGTCTGTCAAATAAATATATAAAATCTTAAAAAAATAAAAAAATAAAAAATTGTATTCAGCTACTCACAAATTATTATTATTCTATTCACTCCTTATTCTCTGCATTTTTCACGCTGGTGATTTCACTATGATGGTCTAGAACTGAACTTGGAATGGTTAAAATTTTACAATTATATAACTTTTCAAATATATGGCCACTCATGTACACAAAAGTGCCCACAAGCTCGATGTATTACTGAACTGATAAACCCAGAGGCAAGAGATGACAGAGGACTTAGCTCTAAACATGCCCTGATTACAAAATGCACTTGGCATTCTTTGACCAAGCAAGATTGAGATAGTTTTGGGAATTAAAAGGCCTTAGAATTTTGGAGTTTAAATAGACTCAGAAAACATGATCCAGCCTTCTGTCCGACAAAGGAGGTCTTCCACAAAATGTTCACCTTTCTTCTATTTTCAGAACTTCATAGCTGTCCTTTAATCTTTGCTTTTTACTTACTCTTTATGTTAAGTCAGAGATTCCTCTTTGACAGAGCACTGGATCTTTTTCTTTATTCTGGAAATAACACGGAATAAGTCAATTCATCATTATTTCTTTATAAAAAAGTTTTGTTGCACAATGAAAGATAGATACAGAAAAATACAAAATCCTCAAGGAATTAAGGTGAATATTATTATAACTAACATGCAGCTCAAGAAATAGAACCTTGGTAAGTACCCAGGAGCTTCTCTTTGTGCCTCAACCAATCATTAGCCATCCCTGTCCCTAAAGTATCCACTATCCTGATGTTTATGATAATCACCTCCTAGTATTTAATAGCCTGATTACCCACATGTGCTTCTCTAGGCAATATTGCTTGGTTCAGCTCATTAAAAATTGTTTATATGTCTTTTGCTTATATGTCTTTTTAAAAAAATTTTATTTTTTCAGTGTTCCAAGATTCATTGTTTATGCACCACCCCCAGTGCTCCGTGCAATATGTGCCATCCTCAATACCCACCACCAGGCTCATCTTACCCCACCATTTCCCTCCCCTCCAAAACCCTCAGTTTGTTTCTCAGAGTCCACAGCCTCTCATAGTTCATCTCCCCTTCTAATTTCCCCCAATTCACTTTTTTATATGTCCTTTGATATTAGAGCCTATTATCAAATATACACTTTGATTTATGTTTCTAGACTAAGTGTTTGATGGTTGTCAGCTCTTCCTAACACTGTATGATGTTTAATTACCGTGTTTTTCTGTTTGCTATCCCTTTGACTCACCATGGTTTATTAAATGACTTTGGCTTTTGGTCCCATATTGAACTCGAGTTGGAAGAGGTGAGTCCAGTTCCAAAACGGAGGGCCTTGATCCAAAAGAATCAGAGCAGTTGAGAAAACTGTTTATTGGTGGTTTGAGCTTTGAAACAACAGATGATAGTTTAAGAGAACATTTTGAAAAATGGGGTACACTTACAGATTGTGTGGTGATGAGAGACCCCCAAACAAAACGGTTCAGAGGGTTTGGTTTTGTCACTTATTCTTGTGTTGAAGAAGCGAATGCAGCAATGTGTGCCTGACCACACAAGGTTGTTGGGCATGTATTAGAGCCAAAGAGAGCTGTTTCTAGAGAGGATTCTGTAAAGCTTGGTGCCCATCTAACTGAAGAAAATTTTTTGTTGGTGGTATTAGAGAAGATACAGAAGAATGCTGTTTGAGAAATGACCTCCAAAAATATGGCAAGATTGAAACCATAATAGTTATGGAAGACAGGCAGAGTGGAAAAATGAGAATTTGCTTTTTTAAGTTTTGATGATCATGATACAGTTGATAAAATTGTTGTTCAGAAATACCACAGTATTAATGGGCATAACTGTGAAGTGAAAAAGACCCTTTCTAAACAAGAAATTCAGGGGTGCCTGGGTGGCTCAGTGGGTTAAGCATCTGCCTTCAGCTCAGGTCATGATCTCAGGGTCCTGGGATCAAGCCCCACATTGGACTTTCTGCTCAGCAGGGAGCCTGCTTCCCTCTCTCTCCCTGCCTACCTCTGCCAACTTGTGATCTCTCTCTCTCTCTGTTAAATAAATAAATAAATAATCTTAAAAATATAAACAAGAAATGCAGTCTGCTGGATCACAAAGAGGTCTTGGAGGTGGATCTGGCAACTTTATGGGTCATGGAGGAAATTTCAGAGGTGGTGGTAACTTTGGCTGTGGTGGATACTTTGGTGAAAGAGGAGGCTATGGTGGTGGTGGTGGCAGTAGAGGTAGTTATGGAGGAGGTGATGGAGGCAACTATGGTGATGGTCCTGTTGATAGTAGTAGAGGAGGCTATGGTGGTAGTGGACCAGGATATGGAAACCAAGGTGGTGGATACGGAGGTGGTGGTGGAGGTTCTGATGGTTACAATGAAGGAGGAAATTTTGGAAGTGGTAACTCTGGTGGTGGTGGGAACTATAATGATTTTGGGAACTATAGTGGGCAACAGCAATCAAATTATGGACCCATGAAGGAGGGCAGTTTTGGTAGAAGAAGCTCGGGAAGTCGCTATGGTGGTGGTTGGATCTGGTGGTGGAAGTGAGGGATATGGTAGCAGAAGGTTCTAAAAAAATTTTCAGAAGAAAAGGGCTACAGTTCTTAGTAGGAGAGAGAGCAAGGAGTTGTCAGGAAGGCTGCAGGTTCCTTTGAGACAGTTGTCCCAAATACATTAGAGGAAATGTAAATTTTGCCACAGAAGGAAGAATGATCTGTAGTCAGAAAAGTTACTGCAGCTTAAACAGGAAACCCTTCTTGTTCAGGACTGTCATAGCCACAGTTTGCAAAAAGTGCAGCTGTTGATTAATGCAATGTACTGTCAATTAGATGTACATTCCCGAGTTCTTTTATCTATTGTAGCTTTGTCTTTTTTCCTTTTCATTGCATCAGGTAAATTGCCGTGTAAATTGTGGTAGTGGTACCAGGAATAAAAAATTAAGGAATTTTTAGCTTAAAAAAAAAAAGCCTTTTGTTATGAGTTGAGAAGTGAACACAGTACTTTAGGTTTGCTATACCACTAAGAAGGCAGCAAACATCCATGATACACATAGTTTCTAAAATTTATGTTAGTTTACCAGGTGGAAAACATTACCAGGTCACTTTATGCCTTGGGTCCTATAAGAACCCAGGTATCCTTTTCAGAAGGG
>NC_081561.1:26226961-26232625 GCF_022355385.1 Mustela nigripes | reverse complement strand
TGTAATAAAGCTTGAAATCAGGTAACGTGATGCCCCCAGCTTTATTTTTGTTTTTCAACATTTCCTTAGTGATTTGGGGTCTCTTCTGATTCCATACAAATTTTAGGATTATTTGCTCAAATACAGAACCTAATCTTATACCTAAAGGAGCTGGAGAAAGAACAGCAAATAAAGCCTACATCCAGAAGGAGAAGAGAAATAAAGATTAGAGGGAGTTGAGGGAAATTGGAAGGGGAGGTGAACCATGAGAGACTATGGACTCTGAAAAACAATCTAAGGGTTTTGGAAGGGTGGGGGGTGGGAGGTTGGGGGAACCAGGTGGTGGGTATTTGGAGAGGGCATGGATTGCATGGAGCACTGGGTGTGGTGCAAAAACAATGAATACTGTTATGCTGAAAAGAAATAAAAAATAATAAAAAAAAAAAAGAAATCAAAAGAACAGTAGAAAAAATCCCACAAACTGGGAGCTGATTATTTGAAAGAATTAATAAGATTGATATATCCCTGGCCAGACTTACGAAAAAGAAAAGAGAAATGACCCAAATAAGTAAAATCACATGAATGAGGGAGAGATCACAACCAACACCAAAGAAATACAAGCAATTATAACAGAATATTAATGTTATGACCAATTAATTCTATGCCAAGAAATTGGGCAGTCTGAAAGAAGTGGATGCATTTTTAGAAACATATAAACCACCAAAACTGAAACAGGAAGAAATAGAAAACCTGAACAGACCCCTAACCAGCAAAAAATTGAAACAATAATAAAAAAATCTCCCAATAAACAAGAGTCCAGGGTCAATGCTATCCCATTGGAATACTCCCAAACATTTAAGGAGGAAATAATACTTATTCTTATGAAGGTGTTCCAGAAAAAGGAGTGGGAGGAAAACTTCCAAACTCATTTTATGAGGCCAGCATTACCTTGATCCTGAAATCGCACAAAGACCCCATCAAAAAGGAGAATTACGTCCAATATCCCTGATGAACAAGGATGCAAAAATTCTTACTAAAATAGTAGCTAGTAGTATCCAACGCTACCTTAAAAGAATTATTCACCATGACCAGGTGGGATTTATTCCTGGGAGGCAAGTTTGGTTCAACATTTGCAAATCAGTCAAAGTTATACACAATATTAGTAAAAGAAAGGGCAAGAACTATATGATCCTCTCCATAGATGCAGAAAAAGCATTTTACAGAATACAGGATCATTTCTTTCTTTTTTTTTGTAAATTTTTTATTTCTTTTCAGCGTAACAGTATTTATTGTTTTTTCACCATACCCAGTGCTCCATGCAATCTGTGCCCTCTCTAATGCCCACCACCTGGTCCTTTCTTGATAAAAAAAGGATGAATACCCAACTTTTGTAGCAACATGGACGGGACTGGAAGAGATTATGCTGAGTGAAATCAGTCAAGCAGAGAGAGTCAATTATCATATGGTTTCACTTATTTGTGGAGCATAACAAATAGCATGGAGGACATGGGGAGTTAGAGAGAAGGGAGTTGGGGGAAATTGGAAGGTGAGGTGAACCATGAGAGACTATGGACTCTGAAAAACAATCTGAGGGTTTTGAAGGGGTGGGGGGTGGGAGGTCGGGGTACCAGGTGGTGGGTATTATAGAGGGCACGGATTGCATGGAGCACTGGGTGTGGTGCAAAAATAATGAATACTGTTATGCTGAAAATAAAAAATAAATTAAAAAAAAGTCTCCACAGTGTAGGGATAGAGGGAACATACCTTAATTTCATGAAAGCCATATACTAAATATTCACAACAAATATCATACTCAGTGGGGAAAAACTGAGCATTTTCCCTAAAGTTAAGAATGTGACAGGGATGTCTGCTTTCACCAATATTGTTCAACATAGAACTGGAAGTCCTAGCTTCAGCAATCAAAAAACAAAAAGAAATAAAAAGGCATCTAAGTAGGCAAAGAAGAAATTTAACTTTTACTCTTCACAGATGAAGTGATACTCTGTAGAAAATTCAAAAGACTCCACCCCAAAATTGCTAGAACACATACAGAAAATTCAACAATGTGTCAGGATATAAAATCAATGTACAAAAGCAGCTTGCATTTCTATACTCTGACAGTGAGAACAAAGAAAGAGAAATGAAGGAATCAGTTCCATTTACAATTGCACCAAAATCCGTAAAATACATAAGATACCTGGGAATAAATCTATTCAAAGAGGTAAATGATCTGTACTCTGGAAACTGTAGATCTCTTATGAGAGAAATCAAGGAAGACACAAAAATATGGGAAAACATTCCATGCTCATGAATTGAAAGGATGAATATTGTTAAAATGTTTATGCTACCCAGAGAAATCTACACATTCAATGAAATCCCTATCAAAATACCACCAACTTTTTTCAGAGAACTGGAAAAAAAATCCTAAAATTTGTATGGAACCAGAGAAGACCCGAATAGCCAAAGAATGTTGAAAAAGAAAATCAGGGGTGCCTGGGTGGTTCAGCTGGGCATCTGCCTTTGGCTCAGGTCATGATCCTGGAGCCCTGACATTGAGTCCCACATTGGGCTCCCTGCTTGGTAGGGAGTCTGCTTCTCTCTCTCCCTCCACTGATCCCCATGCTCATACTCTTTTGTGCTTTGTTGTCGCTCTCTTTTTTTCTCTCTCTCAAATAAGTAAATAACATAAAGTCTTTTAAAAAAAGAAAGAAAGACTTTCATAGATAGATTTTATGAAGTTCAGGAATGTTCCTTCTATCCCTATACTTTGAAGCGTTTTAATCAGGAACGGATGCTGGATTTTGTCAAATGCTTTTTCTGCATCAATTGAGAGGACATTGCCAAACTGTGGAAAGAACCAAGATGCCCTTCAATGTACAAATGGATAAGGAAGATGTGGTCCATATACAGTATGGAGTATTATGCCTCCATCAGAAAGGATGAATCCCCAACTTTTGTAGCAACATGGACAGGACTGGAAGAGATTATGCTGAGTGAAATCAGTCAAGCAGAGAGAGTCAATTATCATATGGTTTCACTTATTTGTGGAGCATAACAAATAGCATGGAGGACATGGGGAGTTAGAGAGGAGAAGGGAGTTGGGGGAAATTGGAAGGGGAGGTGAACCAGGAGAGACTATGGACTCTGAAAAACAATCTGAGGGGTTTGAAGTGGTGCAGGGGGTGGGAGGTTGGGGTACCAGGTGGTGGGTATTAGAGAGGGCACGGATTGCATGGAGCACTGGGTGTGGTGCAAAAATAATGAATACTGTTAATGCTGAAAATAAAAAATAAAAAAAATCACAATGAGATGACACCTCACACCAGTTAGAATGGCTAAAATTAACAACTCATGAAACAACATATGTTGGCAAGGATGTGGAGAAAGGGGAATCCTTTTACTCTGTTAGTGGGAATGCAAGCTGGTGTAGCCACTCTGGAAAACAGTATGGAGGATCGTCAAAAAGTTAAAAATAGAGCTAATTTAAAACCCAGCAATTGCACTACTGTGTATCCAAAGGATACAAACACATTGATGTGAAGGGACACTTCCACCCCAATGTTTATATCAGCAATTTCCACAGTAGCCAAACTATGGAAAGAGCCCAGATATCCATCAAGAGATAAATGGATAAGGAATGGATGGTGTATATATACAATGTAATATTAATCAACCATCAAAAGTAATGAAATATTGTCATGTTTGATGATGTGTATGGTCCTAGTGGGTATTATGCTAAATGAAATAAGATAGTAAAGACAATTATCATACAATTTCATTCATATGTGGAATTAAGGAGTAAGACAGATGAACATAGGGTAAGGAGTGGACAAATAGTATAATAATGATAATATGAAAAGTGAGAAGGAGGCAAACCATGAGAGACTCTTACTCTAGGATACAAACTGAGGGTTGCTGGAGGGGAGGTTGGTGGGAGGAATGGGTAATTGATTAATGGGCAGTAGGAGGGCACTTAATAGAATGAACAGTAGGTATTATATTTGACTGATGAATCCTTAAATTCTACCCCTGAAATTGATGATACAGTATATTTTAACTAAATTAGATTTAAATAAAGATGTTAAAAAGACTGCTTTCTAAAAAAAGGAAGAATATTATAAAATTAAAGGGCTAGAAGATAGTATTAAATAAAGAATACCCATTTATATTGATTTCATTTAGAGAAAACTCATTTCCTTCATTTCTTCTAAGAGCCTTGAGAAACCATTACCCACCTTCTTTCACACATCAATAGGAAAGAAATTAAAGTCCACAAGACCATTTTAGTCTTCTGTTTAGAAACTCAACATCTCCCTATTTTCTGTAACAGTTGTTCTAAACTTTTGTCTGATCACCTGAACTGTTAGTTAAAACATATCAGTTTCTGGGTCCTTTCTCAGATGGTTGGTTCAGTAGGTCTGAGGTGAGCCCAAGAGTGTCCATTCTGATAAAGAGCCAAGTGATGTGGTTGCTGCTGACTGAAGGATCATGCTACCTTACAGCAAAAAGCCCAACATCTTCATCAAATCATGGAGGGTAAAGTTAGGCTACTCTAACTGAAAGACCACCAAAATAGAGTGGCTTTATTTAATATTCAATAATATAGAAGGATTTCTTCTGTAATCATCTGGTGACACTGAGAGGTGGTGGGAGGTTCTGATTCCATTTTATTGTTCTATTCCATGTTTTTTTTTTTCCACCAAAACTAGTTATCTCCACACTCTCATTGCAGCCAAGAGGAATTGGGTGTGATGGGGAAGGGGGAGGGCAAATGGCTTCACATTTGAGAAGATAACTCAGGAGTTGCACACTTTGCTTCCCTGGATTTTTGTTGGTGGAGGCCAGGCTCAGTAATGTGATACGCAGTATGTTGACCAGGTGCTCAATTAAAACTATAAGCAGAAGGTGGAATGGGTATCAATGGGTAGTTGGTCTCCACCACAAAGGCAATGTTGGAAGTATCAGGTTGATGAGAGAAAGTGTTATTTTCAATAAAAATGATAATTCTGCAAAGAAAGTAATTAGTATCCTGTTAATCCTATATTAAAATAATGTGAAATATCTTCTTAATACTTTCTACATTTCTCTATTACTATACTTAATCATATCTCATAACTATATGTTTACTATTCTGTGGCCTGTGATTAGTCCTGAAGCGTTTTAAATGTATGAATTGAAATTTCTTTATGTGTCTGTATCTCTCTCTCTCATAATTTCTTTTTTTCCCCCATTTTAAACAGAATTCATTATTTATGCACCACACCCAGTGCTCCATGCTATACGTGCCCTCCATAATACCCACCACCAGGCTCCCCCAACCTCTCACCCCCAGCCCCTTCATAACCCTCAGACTGTTTTTCAGATTCCATAGTCTCTCATGGTTCATCTCCCCCCTCCAATTTCCCTCAACTCCCTAATCTCATATTTTCTGTCTAGTTCCTACTTATTTAGAAAGTCAGTACCTAATATTCAATAATGATTTTTTTAAATTTATTTTTTATTTATTTTTGGCACAACAGTATTCATTATTTTTTCACCACACCCAGTGCTCCATGCAATCTGTGCCCTCTATAATACCCATCACCTGGTACCCCAACCTCCCAACCCCCGCCCCTTCAAAACCCTCAGATTGTTTTTTAGAGTCCATAGTCTCTCATGGTTCACCTCCCCTTCCAATTTCCCCCA
>NC_081561.1:26220438-26226861 GCF_022355385.1 Mustela nigripes | reverse complement strand
TCATGGTTCACCTCCCCTTCCAATTTCCCCCAACTCCCTCTCCTCTCCATCTCCCCATGTCCTCCATGCTATTTGTTATGCTCCACAAATAAGTGAAACCATATGATAATTGACTCTCTCTGCTTGACTGATTTCACTCAGCATAATCTCTTCCAGTCCCATCCATGTTGCTACAAAAGTTGGGTTTTCATCCTTTCTGATGGAGGCATAATACTCCATAGTGTATATGGACCACATCTTCCTTATCCATTCGTCTGTTGAAGGGCATTTTGGTTCTTCTCACAGTTTGGCGACCGTGGCCATTGCTGCTATAAACATTGGGGTACAGATGGCCCTTCTTTTCACTACATCTGTATCTTTGGGGTAAATACCCAGTAGTGCAATTGCAGGGTCATAGGGAAGCTCTATTTTTAATTTCTTGAGGAATCTCCACGCTGTTCTCCAAAGAGGCTGCACCAACTTGCATTCCCACCAGCAGTGGAAGAGGGTTCCCCTTTCTCCACATCCCCTCCAACACATGTTGTTTCCTGTCTTGTTAATTTTGGCCATTCTAACTGGTGTAAGGTGATATCTTAATGTGGTTTTAATTTGAATCTCTCTGATGGCTAGTGATGATGAACATTTTTTCATGTGTCTGGTAGCCATTTGTATGTCTTCATTGGAGAAGTCTCTGTTCATATCTTCTGCCCATTTTTTGATATGCTTGTCTGTTTTGTGTGTGTTGAGTTTGAGGAGTTCATTATAGATCCTGGATATCAGTCTTTTGTCTGTACTGTCATTTTCCCCAAAGATAGAGATGTAGTGAAGGGAAGGGCCATCTGTACCCCAATGTTTATAGTAGCAATGGCTATGGTCGCCAAACTGTGGAAAGAACCAACATGCCCTTCAATGGACGAATGGATAAGGAAGATGTGGTCCATATACACTATGGAGTATTATGCCTCCATCAGAAAGGATGAATACCCAACTTTTGTAGCAACATGGATGGGACTGGAAGAGATTATGCTGAGTGAAATCAGTCAAGCAGAGAGAGTCAATTATCATATGGTTTCACTTATTTGTGGAGCATAACAAATAGCATGGAGGACATGGGGAGATGGAGAGGAGAAGGGAGTTGGGGGAAATTGGAAGGGGAAGTGAACCATGAGAGACTATGGACTCTGAAAAACAATCTGAGGGGTTTGAGGTGGTGGAGGGGTGGGAGGTTGGGGTACCAGGTGATGGGTATTATAGAGGGCATGGATTGCATAGAGCACTTAGTGTGGTGAAAAAATAATGAATACTGTTATGCCAAAAATAAATAAAAAATAAATTTTAAAAAAGTACTTATTATTATTCTTAGTACATGGTAAACATCCAATAAATAGTCTTTGCATAAATGAGTTGATTCATGTTCTGTTGGTAAAGGTCAATATTATTTTGTTAGTTCTCTTCCATCTAATTCATGACTTGGCTGACCGTTTTTTGACACAGAGTATTCTCTTTACTGCACTCTTTACATCTTTGTTTCTTAAAGTGTAGATCAGAGGGTTAAGGGTCGGTGTGATGATTGTGTAAAAGAGAGAAAGGAACTTCCCCTCATCTTGGGATGTGCTATTCTGTGGCCTCATGTACATGTAAATGATTGTTCCGTAAAACAGAGTTACTACTGTGAGGTGGGAACCACATGTGTTAAGGACCTTACTCCACCTTGCTGCTGACTTGATCCTCACGACTGCTTGAGTGATTACTGCATATGAGATGAGAATTAGTGATAGAGGTACTAGAAGAAATATCACCCCAAGAGCAAAGACAATGACCTCCATTACTTTGGAGTAGACGCAGGCCATCTTAAGCAGGGCTGGCATCTCACAATAGAAGGTATCCACTTCCTGGTGGCCACATCTTGGTAATTTCAAAGTCAGGGAGCAAAGAATTAACGAACTGCAAAGGCCACCTATCCACGCAGTGAACACCATATTCTGGCAAAGCTGAGGGTGCATTATGACCGTGTAGTGAAGAGGCTGACAGACAGCAGCATAGCGGTCATAGGCCATCACAGCCAAGAGAAGACATTCGGTGGCTCCCAGGTCAAGGGCAAAGAAGAATTGGAGCACACACCCTCCATACGTAATAGACTTTGTTGGGCCCCATAGATTTACCAGCATCTGGGGGATAATGCTTGTCGCATAGCAGAGATCCAAAAAAGACAAATTGGATAAGAAGAAATACATGGGCGTATGGAGCTGGGTGTCTAGGTAAGATACCAGAATGATGGTTGTGTTTCCTACCAGAGTCACAATATAGAAGATGAAGACCACCCCAGAGATAATGGATTCTAATTGGGGCCGATCAGAAAAGCCCAGCAGGATGAAATCTGTGGTGGAACTTCCATTGTTTGTGTCCATGGCTCCTTAGGAAAGTCTAGGAGACAAGATCGTGGTCATCAAAATAGCATCAGCCCTAGGCAGAAATAGCTTGCCATGTAGCTTATCATGAGTATCCCCAGTTCAGTTGTTTGTGTGCTCTCTCCCATTTGGACCACCTCTGTTAACACTCTCCTTGTGTTCCTTGCCCAAAGCCTCTCTGTGTTTACTCATAACCAGAGTGGTTCTAAAAATAATATATGGCAAATCCAGTGCACCGAGTTATAAATCATTGAAATGGTTTAATGATGCCATGTCACCTATGTTTCTGTGTGATTTGGTTAAGTGATAAATCCATAAATTTAAGATTAAGATTGGAAGAGTTGTTCCTTGTTGAAATTGTGACATAAGCATACTTGGTCATGACAAATTTTTGCCTTACCCAAGAAGTGGAATTTCAGGTAAAAAGTTAAGGGACCCACTTCCTAGGGACAATCTTTAGTATTTGGCAGCAGGATCAGTTTCCATATTCATTTTCAAATGTGTTCATTCCAGCCATTACCGTCACTGTCCCTTCCTTGATTTCCCTCCTCTTCAACATGGCAGACACTGCTGTTCCTTTATCAGTTTTGCTGTTCCCCACTCTACTGACCTTTTTTGATGCCAGGAAAAATCATCTTTCCTATTAACCTTCTTTTCTGTGTACAGAGGACCCATATTTCCTAGAATGCCATTCATGACTGCTGTATAGCATTTAAATAGCCTTACTGATTTGTTGCAGAGTTAAAGATTGAACTAATTCCAGAAACGTTTGGTTACCACCCACACACAGCAACCACCTGAGTTAGCTCCAACTCACCTGGCCATACTGCAAAATTATGTTGGCAGGTAACTGGAACAAGAAGCAGCTCAGTAAACAGTCAGTGAGTTGTTTTTCTTTGTGGAATGTCCCAGTTCCACAAATGAGTCAATGCTCTGCTTGCTTCAGACCTCTATAGGTAAAACCATTTTAGTTCTCTAAGAATTCAGAAAAGAGATAAGGAACACATAAATTTCACTATTTCTGAATAGTTTATCATATCACTTTATAGACAGAATTTTATTGATTGAATTAGTTTATAAATGTTTTTTAGTTTTTATTTATTTTTTTGATTCGTAAATTTGTGTTTTTTTGCATAGAATTTCTGGCCGTAAACATCAGACATACGGTAGTTTATATTTGTTGTGTGTTTGTGACCAGGAATAATAACTTTACTTGCTGTCATTACAGTAAAATAAGGTGAATTAAATTACCTACCATAAATGGTTGTTACAAGCAGTTTAGTCAGAACATGAAAATATTATTATCATGAAAAAGAACTGTTCCTACCAAGTAGCATGAGATAGGGATATAGCTTTTCTCAATACAAAATGGAATTTAATTTAATTAATGAATGTGATGTTTTTATGTGATGGATGACTGCTAAGTTGGGCATAGTGGTTAAGTGCACAGATTTTAGACTCAGAGTTTGGTGTCAAAGCCCAGGTTCACTAGTTGGCGGTAATGTGTCCTTGGGCAGTTATGTTATTTTTTCACACCAACTTCCTTATATGTTCAGTGAAGATAATAATGTTCCTCAAAAGGAGGTGGTGGGATTTAGTAATTGTGAAAGCACTAGGAACTGTGTTTGGTTCATATTAACTCTCAAAATTAAAAATTGTATTAACCTACCCACAAATTATTATTGTCACTGTATTCACTCCTTCCTGTCATCATTTTTCACCTGGTGATTCTACCATGATGGTCTGGAACTGAACCTGAATGCCTAAAACTTCATGTTTGCATAACTTTTCAAATGCACACACACTCATATATACAAAAGTGACCACAAGCACGGTGTACATACTAAACCCATAAACCCAGAGGCAGGAGAGGACAGAGGACTTAGCTCCCAACCTGTGTAGGTTACAAAATGCACTGGGCATCCTTTGACCACATAAGGCTGGGATAGTGCTGGGAATTAAAAGGTCACAGAACTTTAGAGCTGAAATAGACTTAGAAAGTGTGATCCAGCCTTCTGCCTTAGGATGGGGGCCTTCCACCGAATACCCACAGACTCCAGTTTTCAGAGCTTCATAGCTCTGCGCCTTTAATCTGTGCCTCATCCCTACTCTTTGTGTTGAGCTCAGAGATGCCTCCTTAACATCCAAGACTGATGCTTTTTCTTTATTCTGGAAATAACAGAGAATATGTCAATTCAACATGGCTTCATTATGAAGAACAGTTTTATTATACAAAAAAACATAGATGCAGAAGAAAACAAAGGCTTGATGAGTGAAGGTGAATGTTCTTGTAACTAACAGGCACATCCAGAAATAGAATCTTGCCAAGCACCCCAGGAACTTCTCTTCATGACTGGTCCTGATCATTACACTTCCCTCTTTCTCAAACTATCCACTATTTTTTTTTTTAATTTATTTTCAGTGTAACAGTATTCATCGTTTTTGCATCACACCCAGTGCTCTATGCAATCCATGCCCTCTCCAGTAACCACGACCTGGTTCCCCCAACCTCCCACCTCCCGCCCCTTCAAACTATTGATGTTTATAATACTATTCTGATGTTTATAATACTCACCTAGTTTAACATTTTTTTTAAAAATATATATTTTAGAGAGTGTGAGAGAGAGAGAGCATGGGGGGAAGGGGCAGATAGAGAGGGAGAGAGAAACTCACGCAGGCTATGCTGAGCACAGAGGCTGAGGCATGGCTCGATCTCATGACGCTGAGCTCTCACCCTGGCCCCAAACCAAGAGTCGAACCCTTAAACAACCGCGCCACTAAGGTGCCATTAGTAATCTTCTTGTATTTAGTAGCTTGATTATGCAAATGTGCACCTGTAGACAATATTGTTTAGTTGGGCTCATTAAAAGTTTTTTATATGTCTTTTGAGTTTCTTTTAATATTGGAATCTCTTATCAAATATACTTTTATTTTTTTCTCTTTATTTATTTTTTTAATTAATTTTTTATTTTTTATAATCATATATTTTTAGGTCTATATTCCTAGACTAAGTGTTTGATGGCTTTCGGCTGCTTCTAACACTGTATTATGTTCAATTAGTACACTTCCCGGTTGCCATCCATTGGACTCACTATGGTTTATCACATACCTTTGATTATGAGCTGAGCCATGAACACTATACCATAGGTGTGTGAAGAAGACAGTGAGCATCCATGAGGCGTGTATAGTTCCTAAAATATATGTTTGCTTGGTTTAACAGGGGGAAAAACATTAACAGCTGAGTTGGCACTTTGGGTCACATGGGAACTCAGGTACTCACTGGAAGTGTTAAGCTGGAATTATCCTTCATGCAATTGTATGTTGTTCTATGAAACATAACACAAATGAAGCAAACATATTTAAACATAATTTGAATGTACAGAATGATGTGGAGAGTAAACTAGAAGGAAAATTAGAACATATTTACATTTCAGGAGGGAAGAGTTCACAGCTGTCATATTCTTACATAGTCCAAAGGTAGCCATCTTCCCATGATGACGAGCCTTCATTTCAGCGGTAATCAGAAGGATTCTTCTTTGACAAGTTACTGAGTTCATGAAATACTGATTAGTCCCGACCACTTGTTCTAACAATTAGATCACTTTTGTGTTTAAATGCAACAGCTGCACTAATGTTCAGTGAGGTCTCTAATGTGAATGTTGAAGAAAAACTAAATGTGGGACTGGTGGAAAAGCTGATGAATTTCGTTCGTTGAATGTATTTTTGATGGGATATTTGCAATTTTTTTGTATACACTCCTGTTAGAGACACATTTGTGGGTGGATCTCTGCCTAATTAAACCAGGAGAGCCCTACACTTGTTCATGTGTACTCAAAGAAGTGTTTATGTAGGACTTAAAGGCTAGTAAGTTAAGGTGGTGTAGACCCTAGGGACTAGTGCCCCACAGAGGGATTAATAGGACTTAGACCATGGTCAGAGGCCTATCCAAATAACCATTTTAGGAGCGATTCCCTTAAGACATTGGGTTTCACCTGTTTTTTTTTTTTTTTTTTTTTTTTTTTTTTTTTTTTTTTTT
>NC_081561.1:26209214-26220038 GCF_022355385.1 Mustela nigripes | reverse complement strand
CCCCTCCCCCCGGGGTCTATCTTCTCGTCGCTTTGGATTCACGTCTCTGCCAGTCCTACCTTTCAGAAAGTGGTTGTTTTTCTGTTTCCAGAATTGCTGTTCTTCTTGTCTTCGATCTGCCGATGGATTTTCAGGTGTTTGCAATCTTTAGATAAGCTATCTAGCTGATCTCCGGCTGGCTGAAGTAGTCTCAGCCTGCTACTTCTCCGCCATCTTGACTCCTCCCCACCTTAATTTAATTTCTTTTCAGTGTACCAGTATTCATTGTTTTTTATTTTATTTATTTATTTATTTATTAAAAAGATTTTATTTATTTATTTGACAGAGAGAGATGACAAGCAGGCAGAGAGGCAGGCAGAGAGAGAGGAGGAAGCAAGCTCCCCGCTGAGCAGAGAACCCGATGCAGGTCTCGATCCCAGGACCCTGAGATCATGACTCGAGCCGAAGGCAGCGGCTTAACCCATTGAGCCACCCAGGTGCCCTCCAGTATTCATTGTTTATGCACCACACCCAGTGCTCCATGCAATCCATGTCCTCCATAATACCCACCACATGGCTCCCCCAACTCCCACCCCCACCCCTTCAAAACCTTCAGATTATTTTTCAGAGTCCATAGTCTCTCATGGCTGATTAGTTTTTAATTAATTAATTTGACAGACAGAGAGTACCAGTAGGCAGAGAGGCAGGCAGAGAGAGTGGGGGGGGAAGTAGGCTTTCCGCCGAAGCAGAGAGCCTGATCCGGGACTTGATCCCAGGACCCCAGGATCACGACCTGAGCCGAAGGGAGTGGACCAACCCACTGGGCCACCCAGGCACCCCGCTGATTAGTTTTTAAGTCTTTTATCTCTGTGGTAAGAACCCTCCTGGTGTGTTCTATGCTTTTCTCAAGACTAGCGTGTATCCTTATGATTGTTGCTTTAAATTCTGGATCAGGCACATTACTTATATTACTTATATATGATTAGATCCCTGGCTGTCACCTTTTCTTGGTCTTTCTTTTGGGACGAATTTCTCTGTGTTGGCATTTTATCTAGTTCTCTGTCTTCTTCTCTGTGTTAGAAGAGCCTGTTAATGTGTTCCTGCTCCTGAGAGTAATGGCTTTGTAAGAAGAGGTCATATATTGTTCAGGGCCTGGTGCTTCAGGAAGTGTCTATGATGTGTGCTGCTTACACCCTGCTGCTGTGTTTTGGTTGCTTTTTCCCTCCGGCCAGTCCTCTACAGAATTTCTTTGTGCCTGCAGCAGGAAGTGTTTGGACCTTGGCCAGAATGTGGATGTGCTCTTGTCTGCTTGTTAAAAGAGACCTGATGCTATTTCCACTAGAGCTGAAGCTTTGCAGAACTCTGTGATCAATAAACATCATGCGTATGGGTGGGTTTTCTTCTGGGAGAGAGTCCCACTGCTCTGGTTCTCAGCACACTTGCCTGAGAAAAGGAGTAGCAGCAGATGGTGAGGAGAAGACAGGACTTGGTGTAACCAGTTTAGGCTGTGCTGTTGGTGCTGTGTTTCTTGCTGAAGTTAGTTTATGTTGAGGGATGGGGGAGGGAATTGACACAGGTTGCCTCACTCATGTTGGAGAAGGGAGCTTCCACATGCTGTTGTTGGGGACAGTTCACTTCCAGTGAACTACCTTCCCTGGTATGTCCCAAGAATGCCTCAGATCCCTGCATTCACCCTATCTGTGTCCAGACTGTCTGACTCCCAGCAGTGCGATGCACCTATGATCTATCCTAGACAGGCTGGCTGAGTTTTTAAACTCCAGCTTTAGGGACTGGCATGGTCCTCTGTGGGGAGGATCTTACTGTACTGGGACTGATGCAGGTTTGTCCCAGAAAGACAGTCCCACCAAAGCTCAGGAACATGACATTTGGAATAAAGTGCAGCAAAGAGCTATCCAGGTTAGCTGCCCTCAGCAGGTGTCTCTGTGCCTATGCTGAGGTAGGTGTGAGGGTAATGACGTCTGCCAGTTCTTTTTTCTCTGCAGAGGCAATATTGCTTCTCCCAGATATGCTCTGAGATGGGGGAGCCTTCTCTCCCTGTGCACACCATCTCCTCAGTTCACACCATCTGCTACTGGGCTATCTGCCCTCCTCCACAGGAGTACTGCGGCTCCCTCAGGGCTCCACACCGCCCTTAAGCCAGACATCTAATACTCCAGTGTTTGTATCCATTTTGTAAAGACGCATGAAGTTTAGCTCCTCTCACTTTCCGTGTCGGTGGCTTTGGGGGAGTGTTTTCCAGGCGTGATCCCCTGTTTTCCTCTCTTTCTTGCTTCTGTCTGTGACCAGGGCTCCCTCCTCTATGCAGCTCCTTCGATCCTTTTATCAATGAAAACGCCACTCTGCCCCTCCTACATTCCACAACGTGACCTCTTACCTCCCTCTAGTTTGAAGTTTGTTCTTCTGGTCTTCAGATTGATTTCTCAGGTGTTCAGAAAGTTCATATTTACCTAGCTGTGTTCCAGGAATGGGGCAGGCTGAGGGTCCTCCTGCTACTCTGCCGTCATAGCTTCTCATGATCACATTGAGAATAAACATCATGTGAAATAGAAGCCCTCTCATGAGTAGTTCTTTCCTTGCTGCTGCTGGTGTGTCTTCTATGACTCTGCCACTTTCCCATTTTCTTGCTGTTAGCAAACACATGAAGTATATCCGTTGCAGCTTCCTGGGAATCATCTTCCCACTACTGTCTTGAGACTGACCCCTGGCTCTACTCAGCTGTCTGGGCAGAGAACCCTCCCGGACCACCCATTCTAAAATAGCATTTTCTACTACTCTCCCCGAACTCTCCTTTATTTTTAATGTCTTTTTAAAAATTAGGGTTTATTGAAATATAGTTGAGATATAAAATTGTAAGATATTTAAAATAAACATCATCGTGATTTGCTGTTTTATATATATATTGTGAAATTATATCTCTCCCCAAGTAATTAATGAACTTATCCATCACCTCGTGTTTTTGGTTTGGTTTGTTTTGGTGAGTATCTCAGTTCTATTCTCTTAGCAATTTCAATGATAAAATACACTATCACTATGTTCTACATGAGCTCCTCAGACCTATTTATCTTATAGCTGAAGTTGGTGCCTTTTTATCAACCTCTGTTTCATTCCCCAACCCCTGCCAACTTTTTCACTACTCTGTCTCAATGAGCTTGACTCTTTTTTTTTAAATTTATTTTTTATTTATTTTCAGCATAACAGTATTCATTATTTTTGCACCACACCTAGTGCTCCATGCAATCCGTGCCCTCTATAATACCCACCACCTGGTACCCCGACCTCCCACGCCCCCACCCCTTCAAACCCCTCAGATTGTTTTTCAGAGTCCATAGTCTCTCATGGTTCACCTCCCCTTCCAATTTCCCTCAACTCCCTTCTCCTCTCTAACCCCCCATGTCCTCCATGCTATTTGTTATGCTCCACAAATAAGTGAAACCATATGATACTTGACTCTCTCTGCTTGACTTATTTCACTCAGCAGAATCTCTTCCAGTCCCGTCCATGTTGCTACAAAAGTTGGGGATTCATCCTTTCTGATGGAGGCATAATACTCCATAGTGTATATGGACCACATCTTCCTTATCCATTCGTCCGTTGAAGGCTTGACTCTTTTATAAAGATCCACATATAAGTAATATCATGCAGTATTTGTCTTTAACTTATCTCACTTGGCATAATGCCCTCAAGGCCCATCTGTGTTGCCAGTGTCAAGGTGTCCATTCTCATGGATAAGTAATAGTCCTATTATGTATATATAATAAAAAATTAAATGCCCATATTATGTATGAATTTCTTTCTGGGATTTCTCTATTATTCCATTGATCTATGTGTATGTTTTTATTTAATACCACACAGCTGTAGTTAGTATGGCCTTGTAATGTAGTTGACATCAGGAAATGTGATGCTTTAAACTTTGTGGTTCTTTCATGATTCAGGTTCTTTTGTGGTTCCATACAAATGTTAGGACTGTTAGTTTGTATTTCTGTGAGAAATGGCATTGGAATTTTGGTAGGGATTGCATCGAATCTGTAGCTCGCTTTAGGAAGTATGTTCATTTTAACAATATTTTTCCAAGCCATGATCATTTATTTGTGTCTTCAATTATTATAATCAATTCTTACAGTGTTCAGTGTGTAGGTCTTTCAGGTTCTTGGTGAAATTTATTCCTACCTCTTTTATTCTTCTAGATGCAATGGTAAGTGAGATTAATTTTCTTGATTTCCCTTTCTGGTAGTTTGTTATTAGTCTATACAAATGATGTATATTTGTATATTGATTTTATATCTGCAACTTTACGGAATTTGGTCAGTAGTTCCAACAGTTTTTTGGTGGAGTCTTTAGGATTTTCTATGTAGGATATCATGTCATCTGCATATACAGACAGTTATTTCTTCCTTTCTGATTTAGATGCTTTTATTTCTTTTTCTTGCTTTGTTCTTCTGGCTAGGACTTCTAGTAAGTACTGTGTTGAACAGAAGTGGTCAGGGCGGACATCCATCGTTGAGTGTGATGTTAGCTGTGGGCTTGTCACAAAGGCCTCTATCATGCTGGTGTATCAGCCAGCTCAGAGACTGAACACAGGGCTCACTGGGATGCACTGTCATGAAAATTTGGAGAGGGAGTGTGCCTTCTGAGGAGGTCCACTGAAGCTGGTTCAGAGACTTGGAATACTGGTCCTCCTTATGATAGGAATGGTCAGGGCTTATACCTAAAGAACCATCATCCCACACAGGTTCCTGTGCACCTGTGGGATCCCAATAGGAACCATGGCACATATGGCACTAAGCAGTAATGGAATTAGTGCACTTAACACAGGGTGTTTCCTGGTTGGCATGCACACTGAGACACTTACTTTTGGAATTTGAAATTTGGTGACCATTCATGGGGAAGAGGAGCCCAAAATGCAGGCACTGAACATTCTGGTAATACTACAACTGGGGGCTGATGAATATATTGGAAAGTAATGATAGTAAAGAAAAGCAATAGGCCATATTTGTGCTCAGAATTCATGGAACATTTCTTCCCTGAAAGATAACTGATACAAAGGACAGAAACTTTCCCACTGATATTTTTGTTGACTAACATGAACATAAAATGTGACCCATCCTTTTCACATGGCTACTCTAAATGTGCACTTAAAATGATGAACTTTAAGTTATTCTTTCACATATTTCCTTTGATTCCACCAGTGCATCTAAAACAGAGTCTAATTTCTTTTGAATCCTCCAAAGAAAATGCATAGTTTTATAAAGTGTTAATAATGAGTATTCTCTGAAGAAATGACAAATGACATGTAGCTAATATTATTCTCTATTGCAAAGGAATTGTTTGAACACTGATCTGACTTTGTTTAACTGAACTGAAAGCTGGGAGCAGAAATAGCCTCATATCTATTTAGGACAGGTTTGCTGCCAACAGAGTCATGAACAGAATTTTAGTTTCAGAATTGTGAGGAAGGGATATTCAACCTATTCTGTCATTTCTTCTTTTCCCTAATTAAAAAAATTCTTTTAAATCCAGTATAGTTAATACCCAGTATTATATTAGTTTCAGGTATACAATATGCAACAATTCTCTATATTCCATAGATTCAAAAATTCTATACATTACTCAGTGCCCATTAAGATAAGTGTACTCTTGCTGTGAAGTGTGTAAACCTGGCGATTCACAGACCTGTACCCCTGGGGATAAAAATATATGTTTATAAAAAATAAAAAATTAAAAAAAAAAGACTTTTGCATTAACCCCCCCCCAAAAAAAGATAAGTGTACGCTCCATCTGCTTCACCTGTTTCACCCATCCTCCCACCACCTCTGTAGTACCCATCAGTTTGTTCTCTATAGTTTGGTTCTTGAATTCCACTTCACGTGAAGTCATAATGGTATTTGTCTCTCTCTGACTCTCATTTTGCTTAGCATTATACTCTAGATCTACCCACATCATTGCAAATGTCAAGATTTCATTCTTTTATATGGCTGAGTAATATTCTATTACATATGCTGTATGTTATAACACAATACTAATATATAATAATATATTTCTAGCCGTCCTGCTTTATCTTTAAAAAAGTATTTATGTGGCTCATTGAGTAGCTCTGTTTTTATCTTCTTGAGGAACCCCCATGCTGTTTTCCAAATAGAGCTACCCTATAACCCAGCAATTATACTACTAGGCATTTATCCAAAGGATACAAACATAGTGAGTTGAAGGGACACCTGCACCCCACTGTTCATAGCAGTAATGTCCACTGTAGCTAAGATATGGAAAAAGCCCAGATGTCCTTTGAGATGAACGGATAAAGAGGATGTGGTGTCTATAGACAATAGAGTATCACTCAGCCATCAAAGAGAGTGAAATCTTGCCATTTGCAATGATGCGGATGGAACTAGAGAGTATTATGCTAAGTGAAGTAAGTCAGGCAGAGAATGACAAATACCATATGATTTCATTCATATGTAGAATTTAAGAAACAAAACAGAGGAACATAGGAGAAGGGAAGGAAAAATAAAACACAATAAAAATAGAGAGGGAGGCAAACCATAGAAACTCTGAGCTATCGCGAACAAACTGAGGGTTGCTGGAGTGGAGGTTGGTGTGCGGATGGGGTAACTGGGTGACGGGCATTAAGGATGGCACTTGATGTAGTGAGCACTGGGTGTTATATGAAACGGATGAATCACTGAACTATACTCCTGAAACTAATAAAATGGTATATATTAACTAAGTTGCATTTAAATAAAGAATTAAAATAAGTGTTTATGTGGCAGCAGATAACTGATACAACCAGGAAAAGTGAGATGTGTGTTTCCCCAAACTCACAATTATTCTTTGTGTTATAAAACTTTTAAATGTTATTCCAGGGAATCTCCAGCACTTGGCCCTGATTAACTGAAGCCATCCTTGGGTCCAAGATGTCAGTCACTTACCTAGAAGACCATTCATACTTTCCTCCAGGTGCTGGAGCCTGGGTATGTTTCCTCATCCATCATGTTGTCTCACAGGAGATCTCTGTCATCTGTGTGGACAGGGACAAGCATGTGCTATAACAGTGTAACATTGTTTTTCCAGTCTTGTCACTGTCAACTTCTTCCCTGTGACATTTTCACATCACAGTTATACCGCATGTCTGTTCACATACAGTTGCTCTTTCAAAGGCCACCAATCACTTGCTCTTGGGAGTGATTTATCTGATGTGAATTCATACCTTGGGAGAAATACAAATTTTAGGATTATTTGTTCCAGCTCTTTGAAAAATGCCAGTGGAATTTTGATTGGGATGGCATTGAAAGTATAGATTGCTCTAGGCAGTATAGATATTTTTTTTTAATTTTTTTATTTTTATAAACATATATTTTTATCCCCAGGGGTAAGGGGGCGGGATTATGGACATTGGGTAGGCAGTATAGATATTTTAACAATATTTATTCTTCTGATCCATGAGCATGGAGTGTTTTTTCATCTTTTTATTCCTTCTTCAATTTCTTTCATGAGTGTTCTGTAGTTCCTCGATTACAGATCTTTTACCTCTTTGGTTAGGTTTATTCCCAGGTATCTTACAGTTCTTGGTGCTGTAGTAAATGGAATTGATTCTCTAATTTCCCCTTCTGTGTTTTCATTGTTATTGTATAAGAAAGCAACTGATTTCTATGCATTGATTTTGTATCTTGCCACATTACTGAATCGCTGTATGAGTTCTAGTAGTTTGGGGGTGGAGTCTTTTGGGTTTTCCATATAAAGTATTATGAGAGAGTTTGACTTCTTCCTTGCCAATTTGGATACCTTTTATTTTTCTTTGTTGTCTGATTGCTGTTGCTAGAACTTCTAATCCTATGAATCAGCTACTCAGTGTGACTAAAACTTTAATATGGAAGGAAATAATTTAAAAGGAAATAAACTAAAGAGTTAGCAGTCATTATTTCTAGGTTATGAGATAATTGAGAAACTTTTTCTTTTATTCTTCCTGTTTTTCTCATGTCCAAATACACACTTAAAAGGATTCCATAATATTATGAGGGTGAAAGAAAACCTAGAGTATCTTTCCCTTCTTTTAGTTGTCAGGTGTTGCAAATGTTCTAAATGTTTAAAGCCTAAAGATGTTGCTCCTGTATTCATTGCCCAATGAATATTTGTTATACTCTGTAGAATAAGAACATTTCGGGGCGCCTGGGTGGCTCAGTGGGTTAAGCCGCTGCCTTCGGCTCAGGTCATGATCTCAGAGTCCTGGGATTGAGTCCCGCATTGGGCTCTCTGCTCAGCAGGGAGCCTGCTTCCTCCTCTCTCTCTGCCTGCCTCTCTGCCTGCTTGTGACCTCTGTCAAATAAATAAATAAATAAAATCTTAAAAAAAAAGAATAAGAACATTTCATGTATATTTATTAAGAAAATACCCATTCACTTATTCATTTTCTGTATTTATTAAACATATAGTTCATGTCAGAAGCCAATTTAGACACAGGAAAATCACACATGAGTAAGAGGTTCTATGTTGTTGAAAAGCTCACCATTGCCTTTCCCCAAACCCCAAACATACATACAGACAAGTATATAAAATGAGGTAATGCCATAATAGTGGCAGGGACTGGTTTTGGAGGGAATTCAAAGGGCAGATTGATGAGATTTGTAAGAATTTCTATGCAGAGGTAAGATTATAACTGGGTTTAGGAGTCTCGAGAGAGGTTTGTAAGTGATAAATCAGTAGGTTATCAAGATTGGGGACAAGCATGTCACCACAAAGAAGAGGTGATATTCATTTCCAAGGGCCACACTGCCACCATTCCGTACATTCTCCTCCCAAGTCCTTAGAACACCATAAAGTTTCTATTGTCTCTAGGGCTTCCTGTCTTTGGGTATCATCACCCTCTCTCAGATTCCTCATTATTGCCAAGGCTTACACATCTGATGATTTTAAAGTTACCTGCAAAAAGGAATTAAAACTATAAATAAAGGCATAGTGTTTTCCCTGTGGAATCCTGGGAACCACAAGGTTTGAAGATGGGAGAGAAAAGACCGTTAAGCCTTACAAACCCTGTACTCCCACCCAGTACTCCAGGTGGATGGCAGTTTACTTGACCTTGAAATCACAGAGCAAGGACCCTATAAATGTGAAGACTGTCTTGTGCAGAGAGGATTTCCAGTCTCTTGAAATGGTCATCTTGTATAGAAGGGAGTATTTCTCTCTCCAGCATCCAGATTATCAGAGTTTGAATGTATTTACCAGTAAAGCAAAGTAAAAACATATGGGGAACAAACATGAGATTGCTAAGTTCTTTTGCCAAATAAGAAAATCAAGCCCCTTTCCAAAAAATTACCATCTATTACCACCTTAACTTAATAAAAGAAAAAATATAAAACCAGAGTAAGAAGATACTATTAAATAATGAATACCCTTTTATATGGATTTCTTTTAGGTGATACTCCTCATTCCCTTCATTTCTCTTATCTAAGAGCCTAGAGAAACCATTACTCACCTACTTTCACCGGTGTTTGGGAAGGAAATTAATTAAAATCTGTAAAGCCCTGTTAATTTTCTGTTTAGACACTTAACATCTCCCTATTCTCTATAATAGTGGTTCTGAAAATTTAGACTAATACCTGTAGTGTTTGTTAAAAATATCAGTTGCTGGGTCCATTGTAGATGGTTGGTTCAGTAGGTCTGAGGAGGGCCCAAGAGTGTGCATTACTGATAAGGGGCCAAGTGATGCTATTGCAGGTGGTCCAAGGGCACGCTACCTTACAGGAAACACTCAAACTCCTTATCAGGCCACAGAGGGTAAAAGTTAAGCTACTCTAACAGAGAGAGCCTAAAGTAAAGGGCTTAATCAATATTAAAATAATATAGAAGCTTTTCCTCCTGTAATAGTCTGGAGACATTCTCTGCTGCAGGGATGGATGTTTCCATGTTATTTTTCCATTCCTTATTAGGGCTTTTGGTAAAGCTCGGTACGCTCCACATTGACATTCTACCCAAGATGAAGGGGAGTGAGAAGGGTGAGAGCAAGTGGCTTCATATTTGAGAAGATAACCCAGGAGTTACACACATTGCTTCCCTGGCATTGTGTTGGTGAAGGCCAGGCTCAGAAATGCGATACACACTTTGTGGCCCTGTGTCCAGTTAAACCTAGGAGAAGTTGGAATGGGTATTAGTGGGCAGATGATCTCCAGTACAGAAGCCCCAATATCAGTATCAGGTAGATGAAGAGAGGGTATGCCTATAAAATTGGTCAGTGAGGAAAGGAAAAAATTAGTGTATGGTGTAATCCTATATTAAAATAATTTCTATGTGAAACGTTAATACTTTGTACATATCTCGATTACTGTATTTAACCACATTTCATAATTATATGTTTAGTTGTCTACTGATCTTGATTAGTCTTGAAGGATTCTAAGTGTATGAATTGAAGTTTCTTTGTGTGTCTGTATCTCTATCTCCTTAAAATTTTTCTCTCTTTACACTTATTTACAGTGCCATTAATTAGTACAATTCTTGGTACAGTGTTAACACCCAATAAATGCTCTTTGCAGAACAGAATCAATTCATCTTTTGTTGGTAAAAGTCAGTATTATTTACTAGCTCTCTTCCATGTAACTCACAACTTGGCTGGTCATTTTTCAACACACAGTATTCTCTTTACTGCCCTCTTCACATCTTTGTTTCTTAAAGTGTAGATCAGAGGGTTAAGGGTGGGTGTGATGATTGTGTAAAAGAGAGTAAAGAACTTTCCTTCATCTTGGGAGGTGCTATTCTGTGGCTTCATGTACATGTAAATGGCTGTTCCATAAAACAGAGTTACTACTGTGAGGTGGGAACCACATGTGTTAAGGACCTTAC
>NC_081561.1:26170024-26209114 GCF_022355385.1 Mustela nigripes | reverse complement strand
CCTCCCCAATGTCCATAATCCCACCCCCTTCTCCCAAACCCCCTCTCACAAAACAAACTGAGGGTTGCTGGGGGGAGGGGGTTTGGGAGAAGGGGGTGGGATTATGGACATTGGGGAGGGTATGTGCTTGGGTGAGTGCTGTGAAGTGTGTAAACCTGGTGATTCACAGACCTGTACCCCTGGGGATAAAAATATATGTTTATAAAAAATAAAAAATTAATTAAAAAAAAGAAATTAAATTAAAAAAACTAATCAGCCAAAATGAAAAATATAATAATGGAGATTCAAAACAGACTAGAGCTAAGGACCACAAGGACAGAAGAAGCGGAGGAATGAATAAGTGACATGGAAGCGAAAGAAAGGTGTTCAATCATGAAGGTACACTTCGGGAGCTCAGTGGCTCCATTAAGCACAGTAACATTCAGATCATACGAGTCCCAAAAAAAGAAGTGAGAAATGGGGGCAGAAGGTTTATTTGAGAAAATAACAGCTCAAAACTTCCCTAATCTAGGGAAAGAAACATATATCCAAATTCAGGAAGCACAGAAAATTCCCATCAAAATCCCCAAGAACAGACCAACACCAAGACATATTGTAGCTAAATTTGCAAAATATGGAGATGAACAACAACAACAAACAAAGAAAAAAGAGGCTCCCTAAGGTACAAGGAAAGACGAGTAGGGTTAGCAGCAAATCTCAGGGTGGCATGATATATCGTTTCCCACTCAAAGAGTTCCCTTTAATGTTTCTTGCAAGGCTGGTATAGTGCTCACAAACTCCTTCAGGTGTTTTCCTCTGGGAATTTGATGATCTCTTCTTCTATTCTGAATGGCAGTCTTGCTAAAGCAGAAATTTTAGACAAATGCCTTATCCCAGGGCTGGGGCAGGGAAAGGTGGATAACTCAGGAAGTTTTTTTTTTTTTTTTAAGATTTTATTTATTTATTTGACAGACAGAGATCACGAGTAGGCAGAGAGGCAGGCAGAGAGAGAGGAGGAAGCAGGGTTCCTGCTGAGCCTGATGCGGGGCTCGATCCCAGGATTCTGGGATCACGACGGGAGCCGAAGGCAGAGGCTTTAACCCACTGAGCCACCCAGGCGCCCCAGGAAGTTCTTTTTTGTACCAGAAAGTAATACTCAAATAATGGAGATATGTAGGAAGGACAGAGAAACTGGCTTGAAGGGGTGCCCAGTGGTACAATCTTAGACAGTTTGCACATCAAAATAAATAAAAATAATCACAGCTTACAGATCACTGAACAAAATAGGAATCCATCAGTCTACACAGATACAAATTAAAAAATGGGATATGATAAGATGTGAAGTAAATGCCAACCAATGAATACAGGAAGACAGAATGGTGGGATATGATAAGATAGGGTTAGGAAAATCACGATAGAAATAATTCAAGCAAGAAATATAATTGGATGTTTAACTGACAGGTGAGTTTGTTGGGCACTGGGTTATTTACACATTCTGAAATTGCTTCCCCACAGAACTTTATTCCAAATTCTGATTACTGATTATTAAAACTGATCAACTTTATATGGAGAAAACCAGCAGGTATCACATTAACCAAGTGATCACGGGTTACATCATTAATATGACATACCAAAATTGTGTACAAGCTGATATTCCACAAGAAAAGGAACCCAGCATCACTGCTGTGATGTCCCTGACAAAAATGCATAACCTGAATGTAATAAGAAAACATCAAACAAAAACTGAAGGGCATTCTGCCCATGGTGAGGTCTTGGATTCAGTGATTATGTAAAAGAATGCCCTTATGTCGTGAAATACATGACATATTTTCAGGTGTGATGAGGGGGCATCATGGCTACAAATTATTCTCAGTGGGTTCAGGAAAATATTAAGATCATTGGACTGTTTTCCTAAAGGAATGGAGGAAGGAAGGAACAGAGGGAGGGAGGGGCGGGCCATTTTGAAAGTACTTCACCTGCCCAAGCAGTAGCTGAGCATCAATAGGAATGACCGAAGCACAATCAAAGAATGAACTCTTGCCATTTGCAACAATGTGCACGGAACCAGAGAGCACTATGCTAAATGGAACAAGTCAGAGAAAGACAAATACAATACAATTTCACTCATGTATGGAATTTTTTTTAAAAGATTTTATTTATTTATTTACTTGACAGAGAGAGATCACAAGGAGGCAGAGAGGCAGGCAGAGAGAGAGGAGGAAGCAGGCTCCCTGCTGAGCAGAGAACCCCACGCAGGACTCGATCCCAGGACCCCGAGATCATGACCTGAGCCGAAGGCAGTGGCTTAACCCACTGAGCCACCCAGGCGCCCTCATGTATGGAATTTAAAAAACAAAACAAGTGAACATGTGGGAGAGGGAATAGAGAGGCAACCAGAAAACAAACTTACCTAGAGAAAACAAACTGAGGGTTGCTGGAGGGTGGAAAAGATAGGTTAAATGGCCGGCAGTATGAAGGAAGACACTTCTTATGATGAGCACAGGTGGTTGTATGTAAGTGATGGATCACTAAATGCTACACCCAAAGCTAATATTGCACTATGTGTTAACTAACTGGACTTTATTTTTTCTTTTTATTTTTTTACTTTTTTAACATCTTAATTTTACTTTTTTCAGCATTCCAAGATTCATTGTTCATGCACCACATCCACTAACTACACTTTAAATTAAACTTTCGGGTAAAAATATACACCTTAATAAAATTGAATTAAATAAATAAACAAATAAATAAGTAAATAAAATGCAAACCCCACTCTTAGTTTGCTATATATACGAATGGTCTATGACTGAATTAGAAGGGTAATTAAAATTCCCATAAATGAATAAAAAGACTTTGGAGACTTTGTCTCCTCTTTTGGGGGAGATGATGAGAGCATTTTTATTTGTCTGAACAATTGCTCAGGTTAGGCAGAAGCAGAAAGTTGCTATGCTAGTTTGCTAAGCTAGTGTGCAAGGAGATGTATAGATGCTGAGAATCTAAAGATGAGTTGAGCATTACACAGGACATACAGCTAGCCAGTGCCACATACTAAACTTTCTACTCTGAACCTAACTTTCTGTACCGGGCTTTGCAGTGCTGGATTGGGTCACCTAAAATGACATTTTTTCTTTGCCAAGGCACTTCTAGTTGGATTCTATCAGACAGCCATAAATAGGTATTCGAAGGCTGTATAAAGTAGGAAGAACTTCCTCATTACTCTGTTTCTGTTCCTGTGAGCATCCCCAGTGACACCACATAATCCAGTCTCCATGTAGTCACTGACCTACCACCACCACACGGAAGCTCTTCAGATTCACCAGCACCCACAGGAAAGTGCCCCCTTCTCAGTGCTCTGCAGGCACTGCTGCAGCCAGGGGGAACGTCTAGTGGGTAGTCTTGAGTCCCAGCTCTACCTGGCCCTGCACAAAGCACCTGGGCTCTCTGCCCTTATACCCCAGCCCTGGGCTAGAAGCGGGTTCCTACACTCAACATGCAGACACTTCAGTGTTTCCTGCACTTGACAAGACTACCAACATCTACTCGAAGTATTTTTATCTTAAACATGCTTTCATTGAAACGGCTTATATTTCTTCCATGACTGAACAGTGACTGAAACTCTACCTAAAAAACCCTTAAAGGGAGAAGCAAGATTTTGGAGGAGTATGGGATCCCATTTCACCGGCGCCCTGAATTTAGCAGGATATCTACAAAACCATTTTGAACACCAACAAAATCAGCCTAAGATGTAAGAATACATATCTGGATCTCAACAAGCAGAAAAGTGGCCGTGTTTTGCAAGGTAGTATGTGCAGAATCCTGAATCTGCAGGGACTTATCAGAAGATAAACAGAAGGGGGAGGGAGCCTCCATAAGCCGGCTCCCGGAAAGTGGTAGAACACTGGAGCGCAAAATCAGAACCCTTAGAAACCTGCTCTAAGAGAGACATCCCTCTCTGAAAGGGGCTCTGGAAATGAAAAGTCAGAATTCTATGTAGGGTATTGCAGTCTCCTGGTACAAAAAGCCTTAGAACCAAAGAAGATTCCTGGTAGCAGAGTGTCCAAGAAGTGGAGCCAAAAAGCAGGTATGGTCAGTGAGCCCAGGAAGGGACTCTCAGCTCAGATCGTCATAAACCACAAGCCAGGCGAGATGAGAATCGCTCTTCTCTTGAGTAGCCTGAAAAAAATCAGGAACGTGCACCTGGTGAATAGGCAAAAACTCCTAGGGTGGTAGTGCCAGGAAAAGTCTTTAAAGTAGGAAAAGTAGGAAGGAAGGAAGGATGGAGTGAGCCATGATCCAGGACTTGATCCAGAAGCTTCAGGCACCTGTGTATGCCCATGGCCACCTGCGGTTTTAGATGCATAGACGGCAGAGGCAGTCCTGGGCTCCTGTGACCACCACTGAGAGAGCCGCTACGGGTGCACACAACAGGACGCTGTGGTTTTCAGCAGTGCAGACAGATATGGATGTGGTTTGTCTTGGAGGGTTTACCGAAGAGAGCATACTGCAATTTCTCTGTTCTGGGCCAGACGTTTGGCTGCAGCCATTTCTGCTCTGACCCTTGGAAGAAGCAAAGAAAGCCACCAGGGAAGAAAAAGTACAGAGGATGGGTTTCCAATGAGCTGATCCCCCTAATGGGATGGGAAAACTCTGCCCAGGCAGGGATGCCTGAGAAACAGCGAGGCTGTCCCCTCCCCTATGACCCCATAAGACTGTAAAATCCCAGGACGCCTGGGTGGCTCAGTGGGTTAAGCTGCTGCCTTCGGCTCAGGTCATGATCTCAGCGTCCTGGGCATCAGGCTCTTTGCTCAGCAGGGAGCCTGCTTCTCTCTCTGACTCTGCCTGCCACTCTACCTGCTTGTGCATTCATTCTCTCTCTCTCTCTCTCTCTCTCTCTCTCTGACAAATAAATAAATAAAATCTTGGGAGAAAAAAAAAAAAAAAGACTGTAAAATTCCACTGCCAGGGGAAAATTGTATATTGAGCTCCAGGCTTGTTTATTTTTCAGATAAAACACTCCTTTTCTTTCTTTTTCTTTTTCTTATGCTTTCCTTCTGCTGTTTTCTTAATCTTTCATTCCAACTAGAGGTTTATTATATCAACTTATATTTCACAGTAGCTTTTTTTTTAAGATTTTATTTATTTTATTTATTTATGTGACAGACCCAGATCACAAGTAGGCAGAGAGGCAGACAGAGAGGAGGAAGCAGGCCCTCTGCTGAGCAGAGAGCCAGATGTGGGGCTTGATCTCAGGACCCTGGGATCATGACCTGAGCTGAAGGCAGAGGCTTTAACCCACTGAGCCACCCAGGTGCCCCTCACAGTAGCTTTTTAACTTGTATTTTTCCCACCTATGTTTTTATTTTTATTTTTTTTTTTTTTAGATTTCAATCTGTCTTTTTTTTTAATGATTATTTATTTTTTTAATATAATTTTTTATTTTTTATAAACATATATTTTTATCCCCAGGGGTACAGGTCTGTGAATCACCAGGTTTACACACTTCACAGCACTAAAATAATTTCATTCATTCTTTTTTTTAATTTTATTTTAAATAAATTTTATTTTTATTATTATTTTAAATTAATTTTTTTAATTTTTTTTCTAATTTCTTTTCAGCCTAACAGAATTCATTGTTTATGTACCACACCCAGGGCTCCATGCAATCTGTGCCCTCCATAATACCCACCACACCTGGCTCCCCCAACCTTCCACCCCCTGCCCCTTCAAAACCCTCAGGTTGTTTTTCAGAGTCCATAGTCTCTCATGGTTCACCTCCCCTTCCAATTTCCCTCAACTCCCTTCTCCTCTCTATCTCCCCATGTCCTCCATGTTATTTGTTATGCTCCACAAATAAGTGAAACCATATGATACTTGACTCTCTCTGCTTGACTTATTTCACTCAGCATAATCTCTTCCAGTCCCATCCATGTTTCTACAAAAGTTGGGTATTCATCCTTTCTGATGGAGGCTTAATACTCCATAGTGTATATGGACCACATCTTCCTTATCCATTCGTCCATGGAAGGGTATCTTGGTTCTTTCCACAGTTTGGCGACTATGGCCATTGCTGCTATAAACACTGGGGTACAGATGGCCCTTCTTTTCACTACGTCTGTATCTTTGGGGTAAAAACCCAGTAGCGCAATTGCAGGGTCATAGGTAAGCTCTATTTTTAATTTCTTGAGGAATCTCCACACTGTTCTCCAAAGAGGCTGAACCAACTTACATTCCCACCAGCAGTGGAAGAGGGTTCCCCTTTCTCCACATCCTCTCCTATACACGTTGTTTCCTGTCTTGCTAATTTTGGCCATTCTAACTGGTGTAAGGTGATATCTCAATGTGGTTTTAATTTGAATCTCCCTGATGGCTAGTGATCATGAACATTTTTTTATGTGTCTGATAGTCATTTGTATGTCTTCATTGGAGAAGTGTCTGTTGATGTTTTCTGCCCATTTTTTGACATGATTATCTGTTTTGTGTGTGTTGAGTTTGAGAAGTTCTTTATAGATCCTGGATACCAGCCTTTTGTCTGTACTGTCATTTGCAAATATCTTCTCCCATTCCATGGGTTGCCTCTTTGTTTTGACTGTTTCCTTTGCTGTGCAGAAGCTTCTGACCTATATTTTTAGATATATGCTTTACTATAGTCATAGAGCACATTAATAAAAGAAAAGGACAAGAACAATATGATCCTCTCAACTGATGCAGAAAAAGCATTCGACAAAATACAGCATTCTTTCCTGATTAAAACTATTCAAAATATAGGGATAGAGGTAACATACCTCAATATCATAAAAGCCATCCATGAAAAGCTCACATGAGTATAATTCTCAATGGGGAAAAGCTGAAAGCTTTTCCCTTAAGATCAGGAACACAACAAGGATGCCCACTCTCACCACTATTGCTCAACCTAGTACTAGAATTCCTAGCCTCAGCAATCAGACAACAAAAAGAAATAAAAGGTATTCAAATTGGCAAAGAAGAAGTCAAACAATCTCTCTACACAGATAACATGATACTTTATGTGAAAAACCAAATGAATCCACCCCCAAATTACTAGAACTCATACAGCTATTTAGCAACATGGCAGGATACAAAATCAATGCACAGAAATCAGTTGCATTTCTATACACAAACAATATGACTGAAGAAAGAGAAATTAAGGAACCCATTCCATTTACAATAGCACAAAAACTATAAGATACCTAGGAATAAACCTAACCAAAGTGGTAAAGGATCTATACTCTACAAACTACGAACACTTATGAAAGAAATAGAGGAAGACACAAAGAGATGGTAAAACATTCCATATTCATGGACTGGAAGAATAAACTATATTCATGTATATTCATACAATTGTGAAAATGTCTATGCCACCCAGAGCTATTTACACTTTCAGTGCCATCAATATGAAAATACCATTGGCATTTTTCACAAAGCTATAACAAATAATCCTAAAACTTGTATGGAACCAGAACAAAACCTGAATCACTAGGGGAATGTTGAAAAAAGAGAAACAAAGCTGGAGGCATCATAATGCCTGACTTCATGTTCTATTACAAAGCTGTGGTCATCAAGACACTATGGTATTCACACAAAAATAAACACACAGACCAATGTAACAGAATAGAAAGCCCATATAGGTACCCCCAACTCTATGGTCAACTAATCTTTGACAAATCAGGAAAGAATACCCAATGGAAAAAAGTCTCTTCAGTAAATGGTGCTGGGGAAAATTGGAAACCCACATGCAGAAGAATGAAACCGGACTATTCTCTAACGCCATACATAAAAATAAACTCAAAATGGATGGAAGACCTCAATGTGAGACAAGAATCCATCAAAATCCTAGGGGAGAACACAGGCAGTAACTTCTTCAACATCGGCCACAGAAACTTCTTCCAAGACATGTCTCTAGAAGTGAGGGAAATGAAAGCAAAAATGAACTACTGTGTCATCACACACAGAAATAAGGTTCTCAGACAGCAATCTGAGTGGCCATGCAGAGCTGCCTCTGAAAGGGAGAGCAGCCACAGCTGAATCCTGCACATAGATTTTATTTTCTTTTTTATCAGAAAAACAAGGACAGATGCTTCCAAGTGTGGACAAGGAGTACAAAGGGATGGCAAATATCTTAAAGCAGGCTTGCATTATCCCCTACACATAGGCATGCAGGGAGTTAGTCATGGATAAGGGAGGAGCAGGATGTTTAGGCTAGTAATCACCAGGTTCAGAGAGGGAAGACTGAGGGTGCCTGGGTGGCTCAGTGGTTAAAGCCTCTGCCTTTGGCTCGGGTCATGATCACAGGGTACTGGGATTGAGCCCCTCATTGGGCTCTCTGCCCAGTGGAGACCCTGCTTCCCCACCCTCCCCCACTTCCACCTACTTGTGATCTTTGTCTGTCAAATAAATAAATAAAATCTTTAAAAAAGAGAGAGAGAAAAAGAAAGAAAGGGAAGACTGAGGGTTACATTCTTTCATACATACTAACATGTGCCCTGCCCCTGGGGATCGTGGGATTCTGTTCCTGCCAGCGCCATTGCATTCAACAGCCTGAGAAGAAGAACACTGCTGACATTTCAGCTGCTTCCACAGACAGTCCCTAGGGATTATGATATATTTCTAAGACTAACTTCACACTATTGAGACTTCATCAAGATAAAAAGCTTTGCACAGCAAAGGGAACAGTTAACAACACTAAGAGACAACCTATGGAATGGGAGAAGTTACTTGCAAAAAATTCATGGAAACAAATGAAAATGAAAGCACAACTGTTCAAAATCTTTGGGACACAGTAAAGGCGGTCCTGACAGAAAAGTATATAGCAATACAAACCCTTCCCAAGAAACAAGAAAGGTCTCAAGAATACAACCTAACCCTACACCTAAACGAGCTAGATAAAGAACAGCAAAGAAACCCTAAATCCAGCAGAAGAAGAGAAATCATAAAGATCAGAGCACAAATCAATGAAATAGAAACCAAAAGAACAGTAGAACAAATCAATGAAACTAGGAGCTGGTTCTTTGAAGGAATTAATAAAATTGATAAACCCCTGGCCAGGCTTATCAAAAAGAAAAAAGGACCCAAATAAATAAAATCATGAATGAAAGAGGAGAGATCACAACCAACATCAAAGAAATACAAACAATTATAAGAACATATTACAAGCAACTATACGCCAGCAAATTTGACAATCTTGAAGAGATGGATGTATTCCTAGAGACATATAAGCTACCAAAACTGAACCAGGAAGAAAGAGAAAACCTGAACAGATCCATAACTAGTAAGGAGATTGAAGCAGTCATCAAAAATCTGCCAACAACTAAGAGCCCAGAGTGAGATGGTTTCCCAGGGGAATTCTACCAAGCATTTAGAGAAGAATTAATTCCTATTCTCCTGAAGCTGTTCCAAAAAAATAAGAATGGCTAATGATGATGAACATTTTTTCATGTGTCTGATAGCCATCTGTATGTCTTGATTGGAGAAGTGTCTGTCCATATCTTCTGTCCATTTTTTGATATGTTTGCCTGTTTTGTGTGTGTTGAGTTTGAGGAGTTCATTATAGATCCTGGATATCAACCTTTTCTCTGTACCGTCATTTGCAAAGATCTTCTCCCATTCTGTGGGTTGCCTCTTTGTTTTTTTTGACTGTTTCCTTTGCTGTGAAGAAGCTTTTGATTTTGATGAAGTCCCAAAAGTTTAATTTCGCTTTTGTTTCCTTTGCCTTTGGAGACATATCTTGAAAGAAGTTGCTGTGGCTGATATAGAAGAGATTACTGCCTATGGTCTCCTCTAGGATTCTGATGGATTCCTGTCTCATGTTGAGGTCTTTTATCCATTTTGAGTTTATCTTTGTGTACGGTGTAAGAGAATGGTCGAGTTTCATTCTTCTACATATAGCTGCCCAGTTTTCCCAGCACCATTTATTGAAGAGACTGTCTTTTTTCCACTGTATATTTTTTCCTGTTTTTTCGAAGATTAATTGACCATAGAGTTGAGGGTCCATATCTGGGCTCTCTACTCTGTTCCACTGGTCTATGTGTCTGTTTTTATGCCAGTACCATGCTGTCTTAGTGATCACAGCTTTGTAATAAAGATGCCCTTCAACGGACGAATGGATAAGGAAGATGTGGTCCATATACACTATGGAGTATTATGCCTCCATCAGAAAGGATGAATACCCAACTTTTGTAGCAACATGGACGGGACTGGAAGAGATTATGCTGAGTGAAATAAGTCAAGCAGAGAGAGTCAATTATCATATGGTTTCACTTATTTGTGGAGCATAACAAATATCATGGAGGACAAGGGGTGTTAGAGAGGAGAAGGGAGTTGGGGTAAATTGGAAGGGGAGGTGAATCACGAGAGACTATGGACTCTGAAAAACAATCTGAGGGGTTTGAAGTGGCAGGGGTTGGGAGTTTGGGGTACCAGGTGGTGTGTATTATAGAGGGCATGGATTGCATGGAGCACTGGGTGGGGAGAAAAAATAATGAATACTGTTTTTCTGAAAATAAATAAATTGAAAATTTAAAAAAAAATAGGAATGGAAGTAAAACTTCCAAACTCATTTTATAAGGCCAGCATCACCTTGATCCCAAAACCAGACAAAGACCCCATCAAAAAGGAGAATTACAAACCAATATCCTTGATGAACACAGATGCAAAATTCTCACCAAGATATTGGCCAATAGAAGCTGGTGCAACCACTCTGGAAAACAACATGGAGGTTCCTCAAAATGTTGAAAATAGAACTGCCCTATGACCCAGCAATTGCACTACTGGGTATTTACCCTAAAGATACAAATGTGGTGATCCAAAGGGGCACGTGCACCCAAATGTTTATAGCAGCAATGTCCACAATAGCCAAACTATGGAAAGAACCTAGATGTCCATCAACAGATGAATGGATCAAGAAGATGTGGTATATATACACAATGGAATACTATGCAGCCATCAAAAGAAATGAAATCTTGCCATTTGTGACAACATGGATGGAACTAGAGCGTATCATGCTTAGCGAAATAAGCCAAGCGGAGAAAGACAACTATCATATGATCTCCCTGATATGAGGAAGTGGTGATGCAACATGGAGGCTTAAGTGGGTAGAAGAAGAATAAATGAAACAAGATGGAATCAGGAGGGTGACAAATCATAAGTGACTCAATCTCACAAAACAAACTGAGGGTTGCTGGGGGGAGGGGTGTTGGGAGAAGGGGAGTGGGGTTATGGACATTGGGGAGGGTATGTGCTTTGGTGAGTGCTGTGAAGTGTGTAAACCTGGCGATTCACAGACCTGTGCCCCTGGGGATAAAAATATATGTTTATAAAAAATAATTTTTTTTTTAAAAAAGATATTGGCCAATAGGATCCAACAGTACTTTAAAAGGATTATTCACCACAACCAAGTGGGATTTATTCCTGGGCTGCAAGGTTGGTTCAACATCTGCAAATCAATGTGATACAATACATTAATAAAAAAAAGAACCACATGATACTCTCAATAGATGCTGAAAAACCATTTGACAAAGTACAGCATCTTTCTTGATTAAAACTCTTCACAGTGTAGGATAGAGGGTACATACCTCAATATCAAAAAAGCCATCCATGAAAAACCCACAGTGAATATCACCTTCAATGGGGAAAAACTGAGAGCTTTTCCCTACAGTCAGGAACATGGCAGGGCTGTCCACTATCACCACTGCTATTCAACACAGTACTACAAGTCCTCGCCTCAACAATCAGACAACAAAAAGAAATAAAAGGCATCCAAATTGGCAGAGAAGAAATCAAACTCTGCTCTTTGCAGATGATATGATATTTAACATGGAAAACCCAAAAGACTTCACTCCAAAACTACTAGAACTCATAAAGAAATTCAGTAGTGTCAGGATATAAAATCAATGCACAGAAATCAGTTGCATTTCTCTATACCAACAGCAAGACAGAAGAAAGAGAAATTATGAACTCAATCCCATTTACAATTGCACCCAAAACCATAAGATACCTAGGAATAAACCTAACCAAAGAGGCAAAGAATCTGTACTCAGAAACTGTGAAGTACTCATGAAACAAATTAAGGAAGACAAAAAGAAATGGAAAAAAGTTCCATGTTCATGGATTGGAAGAACAAATATTGTAAAAATGTCTATTATACCTAAAGCAATCTACAAGTTTAATGCAATCCCTATCAAAAGGCCATCAATGTTTTTCAAAGAAATGAGACAAATAATCCTAAAATTTATAAGAAACCAGAAAAAAACCTCAAATAGTCAGAAGAATGTTGAAAAAGAAAGCCAAAGTTAGTAGCATCACAATTCCAGACTTCAAGCTCTATTACAAAGCTGTCATCATCAACACAGTATGGTAGTGGCACAAAAACAGACACATAGATCAATGGAACAGAATAGAGAGCCCAGAAATAGACCCTCAACTCTATGATCAACTAATCTTTGACAAAGCAGGAAAGAATGTCCAATGGAAAAAAGACAGTCTCTTCAACAAGTGGTGTTGGGAAAATTGGACAGCCACATGCAGAAAAAATGAAACTGGATCATTTCCTTACACCACACACAAAAACAGACTCAAAATGGATGAAAGACCTCAATGTGAGAAAGGAATCCATCAAAATTCTTGAGGAGAACACAGGCAGCAACCCCTTTGACCTCAACCACAGGAACTTCTTCCTAGAAACATCGCCAAAGGCAAGGGAAGCAAGAGCAAAAATGAACTACTGGGACTTCATCAAGATCAAAAGCTTTTACACAGCAAAGGAAACAGTCAACAAAACCAAAGACAACCAACAGAATGGGAGAAGATATTTGCAAATAACATATCAGATAAAAGGCTAGTATCCAAAAACTACAAAGAATTTACCAAATTTAACACCCAAAGAACAAATAATCCAATCAAGAAATAGGCAGAAGGCATGAACAGATATTTTGGTAAAGAAGACAATCAAATGGCCAATAGACACATGAAAAAGTTCTCCAAAGCACTGAGCATCAGAGAAATACAAATCAAACCACAGTGAGAAACCACCTCACACTAGTCAGAATGGCTAAAATAAGCAAGTCAGGAAATCACAGACATTGGCAAGGATGCAGAGAAAGGGGAACCCACCTACACTGTTGGTGGGAATGCAAGCTGGTGTGGCCACTCTAGAAAACAGCCTGGAGGTTCCTCAAAAAGTTGAAAATAGAGCTACCCTATGACCCAGCAATGGCACTACCCAGTATTTACCTTAAAGATACAAACGTAGTGATCTGAAGGGACACATGCCCCCAAATGTTTATAGCAGCAATGTCCACAATAGCCAAACTATGGAAAGAACCTAGATCTCCATCAACAGATGAATGGATAGGAAGATGTGGTAATATATATACAATGGAATACTATGCAGCCATCAAAACAAATGAAATCTTGCCATTTGCAACGATGTCCATGGAACTAGAGGGTATTATACTAACCAAAATAAGTCAATCAGAAAAGACAATTATCATATGATCTCTCTGATATGAGGAACTTGAAATGCAGTCAGAGGTGAGGGGGTCAGGATGGAAAAAATGAAACAAGATGGGACCTGGGAGGGAGACAAACCATAAGAGACTCTTAATCTCAGGAAACAAACTGAGAGTTGCTGGGGGGTGGGAAAGGAGGGTTAGGGTGGCTGGGTTATGGACACTGGGAAGGGTAAGTGCTATGATGAGTGCTGTGAACTGTGTAAAATTGATTATTCACAGACCTGTGAAGCAAATAATACATTATATGTTAATTTAAAAAGAAAAGGGAAAGTATGGCCATTTGCGAGTGGAGAGATAAAATAATTGTAATATAGTCACACAAAAGAACATTATACAGCAGGAGGAATAAAGGAACCACACACACCTAGGCAAACAATATTGGATAATCTGACAAAATGTTAGGTGAAAAAAGGAAAGTCCCCAAAGCACATATAAGATATGATATCTTTTATGGGAGTTCAAATAAATTAAATTTTAAAATACATGGTATTTAGGCATTGACATATGTAGGTGAGTATGTTGATACAGAAATTATATTCTAATGTAAGTGTGTGATGAACACCAAATTCAAGATCACAAATTCCCTGGAGGTCAGGTAGGAACAAAAGAGAGTATAAAAGCATAGAGGTAGCTATAGGCTGGTAGTAAGATCCCAGTTCTTATGACAAGGATGCCCATTCTGGTCACTGTTGTTCAACACAGTACTAGAAGTCCCAGCAACAGCAATAAGAAAACAAAAAGAAATAAAAGGTATTCAAATTGGCAAAGAAGAAGTCAAACTCTCTCTCTTCACAGATGACATGATACCTTATATGAAAAACCCAAAAGTCTCCACCCCCAAACTACTAGAACTCATACAGTTCAGTAATGTGACAAGATACAAAATCAATGTACAGAAATCAGTTGCTTTCTTATACACTATCAATAAAAATACAGAAAGGAAATTTAGGGAAATTAGAAAATCAATTCCATTTACTATACCATCAAGAACCAGAAGATACCTGGGAATAAACCTAACCAAAGAGGTAAATGATCTGTACTTGAGGAAATACAGAACACTCATGAAAGAAATTGAAGAAGACACAAAAAGATGAAAAAGCATCTCCTGCTCATGGATCAGAAGAATAAACATTGTTAAAACGTTTATACTGCCTAGAGCAATCTATACTTTCAATGCCATCCCAATCAAAATTCCACCAGCATTTTTTCAAAGTGCTGGAGTAAATCCTAAAATTTGTATGGAACCAAAAAAGACGCTGAATTGCTAAGGAACTGTTGAAAGTGGAAAAAGAAAAACAAAACTGGGGGCATCACATTGCCTGATTTCAAGTTTTACCACAAAGCTGTGATCACCATGGTACTGGCACAAAAACACAGACCAATGAAACAGAGAGCCCAGACATGGACCTGCAACTCTATGGTCAATTAATCTTCGCCAAAGCAGGATAAAATATCCAGTAGAAAAAAAGACAGTCTCTTCGATAAATGCTGCTGGGAAAATTGGACGGTTATGTTTAGAAGAATGAAACTTGGCCATTGTCTTATACCATACACAAAGATAAACTCAAAATGGATAAAGAACCTCAACATCAGGCAGGAACCTATCAAAAGCCCAGAGAAGAACATAGGCAGTAACTTCTTTGACATCAGCCACAGCAACTTCTTTCAAGACATGACTCCAAAGGCAAAAGAAACAAAAGCAAAAATGGACTTTTCGGATTTCATCAAGATCAAAAGCTTCTGCACAGCAAAGGAAACAGTCAACAAAATAAAGAGGCAACCCATGGAATGGGAGAAGATACTCAGAAATGACACTACAGACAAAGGGCTGATATTCAAGATCTATAAAGAATTCCTCAAACTCAACACTCAAAAGCATATAATCACATTTTTAAAAATGGGCAGAAGACATGAACAGACACTTCGCCAAAGAAAACATACAAATGGCTAACAGACACACGAAAAAATATTCATCATCATTAGCTATCAGAGAGATTTAAATCAAAACCACATTGAGATACCACCTTACCCCAGTCAGGATGGCCCAAATCAATAAGACAAGAAACAACAAGTGTTGGGGAGGGAAAGGAGAACCCACTTACACAGTTGGTGGGAATGCAAGTGGTGCAGCCACTTGGAAAAACAGTGTAGAGATTCCTTAAGAAATTAAAAATAGAGCTACCTCTGGAACTGACTACTGGATATTTACCCCAAAGATAGAGATGTAGTGAAAAGAAGGTCCATCTGTATCCCAATGTTTATAGCAGGCAAATGGCCACAGTCACCAAACTGTGGAAAGAGCCAAGATGCCCTTCAACAGATGAATGGATAAAGAAGATATGGTCCATATATACAATGGAGTATTATGCCTCCATCAGAAAGGATGAATACCCAACTTTTGTATCAGCACGGATGGAACTGGAGGAGATCATGCTGAGCTAAAGAAGTCAAGCAGAAAGAGTCCATTAACATATGATTTCACCTACTTGTGGAGCATAAGGAATAACATGGAGGACAGTGGGAGAAGGAGAGGAGAAGTGAGTTGGGGGAAATTTGAGGTGAGATGAGAGACTATGGGCTATGAGAAACAAACTGAGGGTTTTGGAGGAGAGGGGTATAGGGAGTTGGGTGAGCCTGGTAGTGGGTATTAAGCACTGGGTGTGGTGCATAAACAATGAATCTTATAACACTGAAAAAATTAAATTACAATTAAAATAAAATAAAAACAAATTCCTAAATTAAAAAAAAAAATGCCCAGCTCTTGAGTTGAATGGTAGGCTAAAATATATCCACGGTACAATTTTTAATTTACTGAAAATGAAACAATGATGATATGGCTCTTGAAATACAAAATTATGATTATTTCATAATCTTTTAAAAAGCAAGTATTTTCTTTCCTGCAAAAATAATACCTACATAATCACCTATATTTCTACAATTTGACTGAAGTCTTACCCACTGGGGAAAAAAAACAGTTCAATTAAATCTGTTAAATTTATAGACATGACTTAAATCATATTTTTTATCACCAACAACAAATTTAATACATAATAATAGTCATCTCTGAAAGTAATTTTCATGGAGGAAAACTTTAAGAAAAATAAAGAATAAAAATCATGATAAAACCCAAAACTTTTTTATTACATTTTATTTTTTCAGTGTTCCAAGATTCATTGTAAAACCCAAATCTTAAGGGAAGCTTTCCTAAAATGGTTGTTTGGATAACCCTCTGACCACAGTGTAGGATCTGTTAATCACCTCTGTGGGGCACCAGTCCCCAGGGTCTGCACCATGTTAACACACTAGCCTTTCCAGTCCTACATAAGCACTTCTTGGAGCACACAAAGACCAGGGGAGGGCTCTCCTGGTTTAACTGGGGAGAGACCCACCCACAAATGCGTCTAGCGGGAGTGCACATGAAAAGACTATACATATCCCATCAAAAATACATTTAACAAGCCAAATTCATCAAATTTTCCAACAGTCCAACAAAGAGTTTTTCTCCAGCATCCACTTTAAACAGAGACGTCCCCGAGTCTTAGTTCAGCTACTGCATTTCAATGCAAATGTCATCGTGGTGTTAGGACAAGACAGCGGTGGCTAATTGGTATTTCCTAGACTCACTAACGAGCCAAACAAGAATCCCTCTGATTACCCACGCAATGAAGGCTCACCATCATGGGAACATGGATACCTCTGGACTACACAGGAACACAACAGCTGTGAATTCTTCCCTCTTGAAACGTAAATATGTTCTAATTTTCTTGTTTCCTCTCCGCATCATCCTGTACATGAAATTATGTTTAAATATGTCTGCTTCACTTCTCTTACATTTCACTGAACAAAGTAACATGTAACTGGATTCCACATTGTGAAAAATGAAAAACTGTTTCAGTGACAACACTGATGCCGCTTTCTTAACATCTGTTCTTTCTGCTTGTGCTCTGTGGTTTTTATACCATGTCCACGCTTAAATTTAAATCACAATAACAGCTAAAGTTTGAGACCAAGGAAGTCCTATATTTGAATTCACAACATAAAATTACACAAAGTGTAATTTCAGGCTTCACCCTTCCAATAAGGATACCTGGGTTCTTATGAGACCCAAAGCTCCAGCTGAGCTGGTGATGTATTTCAGCTGGAAATACATGTAGTCCTAGTTACCATACATCTTTTTTAAATGTTTTATTGAGTTATGTTACTCACCATATAGGACATCAGCAGTTTTTTATGTAGTGTTACATACTCCATTGTTTGTGTATAACACCCAGTGCTCCATGCAATCCATGCCCTCCTTAATACCCACCACCAGGCTCACCCATGCCTCCACCCCTATCCCCTCCAAAACCCTCAGTTTGTGTCCCTAAGTCCATAGGCTCTCATGGTTCATCTCCCCCTCTGATTTCCCACTTTATTTTTCCCTTCCTTCTCTTAATGTCCTACATGCAGTTCCTTACATTCCACAAATAAGTGAAACTATATGATAATTGTCTTTCTCTGCTTGACTTATTTCACTCAGCATAATCTCCTCCAGTCCCATCCAACATATATTTTAGAAACTGCATGTGCATCATGGATATTCATAGCCTTCTTCAGTGGTACAGCACACTCTCAACTCATAATCAACGCATTTGATAAGCGATGGTGAGTTCAAGGACAGCAACCAGAAAAGCATGGTAGTTAAACATCACACAGTCTTAACAAGAGCTGACAACCATCAAGCACTTAGTCTGGGAACATAAAGCTAAGAGTATATTTAGGTTCTAGATAATAGGTTCTAATATTATAGGAAACTCAAAACAAATATAAAAATTTTAATGAGCCAAACTAAACAATATTGTCTAGAGAAGCACATTTGGGTAATCAAGCTATAAAAAACAAGGAGGTGATTACTATAAACATACTTTGAAGAAAAGAGAAGGGTAATGATAGGTTGAGACACAAAGAGAAGCTCCTGCAGTGCTTGGTAGGGTTCTATTTCTGGATCTGCTTGTTAGTTACAAGAATATTCAACTTAATTCATTGAGCTTTTGCTTTTCCCTTTATCTATGTTTTATTTTACAATAAAACTGTCTTTTTTCTTTATTAATTTCTTTTCAGTGAAACAGAGTTCATTGTTTATACACCACACCCAGTGCTCCATGCAATCTGTGCCCTCCATAATACCCACCACACCTGGCTCCCCCAACCTCCCATCCCCCCGCCCCTTCAAAACCCTCAGATTGTTTTTCAGAGTCCATAGTCTCTCATGGTTCACCTCCCCTTCCAATTTCCCTCAACCCCCTTCTCCTCTCCATCTCCGCATGTCCTCCATGTTATTTGTTATGCTCCACAAATAAGTGAAACCATATGATAATTGACTCTCTCTGCTTGACTTATTTCACTCAGCATAATCTCTTCCAGTCCCGTCCATGTTGCTACAAATGTTGGGGATTCATCCTTTCTGATGGAGGCATAATACTCCATAGTGTATATGGACCACATCTTCCTTATCCATTCGTCCGTTGAAGGACATCTTGGTTCTTTCCACAATTTGGTGACTACGGCCATTGCTGTTATAAAACATTGGGGTACAGATGGCCCTTCTTTTCACTACATCTGTATCTTTGGGGTAAAAACCCAGTAGCGCAATTGCAGGGTCATAGGGAAGCTCTATTTTTAACTTCTTAAGGAATCTCCACACTGTTCTCCAAAGTGGCTGAACCAACTTGCATTCCCACCAACAGTGGAAGAGGGTTCCCCTTTCTCCACATCCTCTCCTACACACGTTGTTTCCTGTCTTGCTAATTTTGGCCATTCTAACAGGTGTAAGGTGGTATCTCAATGTGGTTTTAATTTGAATCTCCCTGATGGCTAGTGATGATGAACATTTTTTCATGTGTCTGATAGTCATTTGTATGTCTTCACTGGAGAAGTGTCTGTTCATGTCTTCTGCCCATTTTTTGACATGATTATCTGTTTTGTGTGTGTTGACTTTGAGAGGTTCTTTATAGATCCTGGATATCAGCCTTTTGTCTGTACTGTCATTTGCAAACATCTTCTCCCATTCCATGGGCTGCCTCTTTGTTTTGTTGACCGTTTCCTTTGCTGTGCAGAAAAACTGTCCTTTTTTTGAAGCCATGTTGAATTGACTTATTCCATGTTATTTCCAGAATACAGAAAAAGAGCCTGTATGTTAAGGAGGCATTTAGAAGCTCAACATGAGAGTAGGGATGAGGCACAAATTAAAGGTTCAGAGCTACAAAGCTCAGGAAACAGGAGTTGTGTGAACGTTCTGTGTAAGACCTCCTTCATAGGACAGAAGGCTGGATTGTGCTTTCTGAGTCTATTTCCACCCTAAAGTTCTATGACCTTTTAATTTCCAGCACTATCCCAACCTTATATGGTTAAAGAATGTCCAGTGCATTTTGTAATTTGGGCATTTTGGGAGCTAAGTCCTCTGTACTTTCCTGTCTCTGGGTTTATCAGTTCAGTACATGCATCACATTTGTGAGCACTTTTGTGTACATGAGTGTCTGTGCATAACAATGAATTCTGGAACACTGAAAAGAAATTTTAAAATAAATATTTTTTTAAAAAGTTATGCAAACATAAAATTTTAACCATTCCAAGTTTAGTTCTAGACCATTATGGTAAAATCACCAGTGTGAAAAATAAAGAGAGTGAGAAATGAATAATAATTTGTGGGTAGGTGATTTCAATTTTATTTTTGAGGATTAAATTTGAACCAAGCTTAGTTCCTACTGCTTTCACAAATGCTAAACCTCACCAACTCCCTTGATGAATATTATTATCTTCAGTGAACTTAGAGAGAACCTGGTGTACATGAGAGTTACAAAACTGCTCAAGGACACATTACCTCCGAGTAGTGAAGCTGGGATTTGACACCAAGATCTGAGTCCATAATCTGTGCAATGAAGCACTATGCTTAACTTAACTGACCTCTTACCACATAAATACTTCACACTCATTATTTAAATTTCCATTTTGAATTGAGAAAAATTACATCCCAATCTCATGCTACTTGGTAGTAATAGTTCCTTCTTCATGATTATAACATTTCCATGTTATAGCAGAACTGCTTATAGCAATGATATACCATAGGTAAATTATTTTACTAGACTGCAGCAAATAAATTTATTATTCCTTGACCCCACTCTATGCATATAAAGCACCTTAGATCTGAAGTTTATGGTCAGAAATTATATCAACAAAAACTTTATAAACAACAAAAAAACTAAAAGATATTTACACACTAAGTCAGTCATTAACCAATCCACCTACATAATGATATACTAAAGTATTCACATTAGTGAAATATATATTTTTATCACCTTTCTGTATTCTTTTATCACCTTTCTGTATTCTTTTAGAATTGAAATGGGGTTTTACCTACAGAGTTCCAAAGCAACCAGAGGACTGACTCAGATACATGGTATATTCCATGCAGAAAAACAACTCACTGACTTTAATGAGCTGCTTTTTTTCCAGTTAACTCCATTGCTACTTTTACTGAATGGCCAGGTGAGTAACAGCTAACACAGGTTACTGTGTGTATGTGGTAACCAGAGGCTTCTGAAATTAGTTTAAATTCTGAAACAAATCAGTAAGGCTATTTAAATGCTGTGTTCACAGTCATGAATAGTATTCCGAGAAACACGGGGCCTCTGTACATGGCAATGAGAGTTAATAAGAAAGGTGAGTATTCCTGGCACCAAAACACATGCACAAAATGGGGCAATATAGTGGGGAACACCAAAACTGATACAGGGAACATCAGTGTCTACAATGTCGAATAGCAGGGAAAATATGAGGAGGAGGTTGGGGGTGATGTGATGATAATATCTGGAATGCACAAATTTGGAAATGAATTTAGCAAGTCGTGCTGCTACCAAATAGTGAAGCTTATCCCAAGAATATGGGTCATTTAACTTTTTACCTCCACCCCTTTGATAAGGGAAACATTTGTCATGATCAAGTGATACTTAGGTCACACGGTCAAGAAAGAAAAACTCCTCAAAATATACCCCACTCTTAAATTATATCACTAACACATGGATTTGTTACCTAACCAAAACACAACCATAGGTGTCATAGTATCATTAAACCCTCTCAATACTTTACAATTCAGTGTGATTGGATTTGCCATATTATTTTTAAAACCACTCTGGTTATGAGTAAACAGAGAGGCTTTGGGCAAGGAGCACAAGGAGAGTCTTAACAGAGGTGGTCCAAATGGGAGAGAGCACACAAACAACTGAACTGGGGATACGCATGATAAGCTACATGGCAAGCTATTTCTGCCTAGGGCTGATGCTATTGTGATTACCACGATCTTGTCTCCTAGACTTTCCTAAGGAGCCATGGACACAAACAATGGAAGTTCCACCACAGATTTCATCCTGCTGGGCTTTTCTGATCGGCCCCAATTTGAACCCATCATCTCTGGGGTGGTCTTCATCTTCTATATTGTGACTCTGGTAGGAAACACAACCATCATTCTGGTATCTTACCTAGACACCCAGCTCCATACACCCATGTATTTCTTCTTATCCAATTTGTCTTTTTTGGATCTCTGCTATGCGACAAGCATTATCCCCCAGATGCTGGTAAATCTATGGGGCCCAACAAAGTCTATTACGTATGGAGGGTGTGTGCTCCAATTCTTCTTTGCCCTTGACCTGGGAGCCACTGAATGTCTTCTCTTGGCTGTGATGGCCTATGACCGCTATGCTGCTGTCTGCCAACCTCTTCACTACACAGTCATAATGCACCCTCAGCTTTGCCAGAATATGGTGCTCACTGCCTGGTTAGGTGGTCTTGGAAGTGCGTTAATTCTTTGCTCCCTGACTTTGAAATTACCAAGATGTGGCCACCGGGTGGTGGATAATTTTTTCTGTGAGATGCCAGCATTGATCAAGATGGCTTGTGTACACTCAAAAATAATGGAGATCATTGTCTTTGCTCTCGGGGTGATATTTCTTCTAGTACCTCTATCACTAATTCTCATCTCATATGGAGTTATCACTCAAGCAGTCGTGAGGATCAAGTCAGCAGCAAGGTGGAGTAAGGTCCTTAATACATGTGGCTCCCACCTCACAGTAGTAACTCTGTTTTATGGAACACTCATTTACATGTACATGAAGCCACAGAATAGCACATCCCAAGATGAGGGGAAGTTCCTTACTCTCTTTTACACAATCATCACACCCACTCTTAACCCTCTGATCTATACATTAAGAAACAAAGATGTAAAGAGCGCAGTAAAGAGAATACTGTCTGTGGAGAAATGGTCAACCAAGCCATGAGTTAGTTGGAAGAGAGCTAAGGAAATAATATTGACCTTTACCAAAAGATGTATTGATTCATTTATGCAAAGAGCATTTATTGGGTGTTTATTGGGTACCAAGAATTGTACTGGGTACTGGCTTTGTAAATCAGTAGAAGCAGACAGAAACTGTAAGGAGAGAGATGGTCAATTCATACACTTAAAAAGCTTCAAGACTAATCAGGGCTACAGATAAGTAAACATAACTATGAGATGTGATTAGGTACAGTAACAAATATTAAGAAAATATTTCACAGGGAAATTTATTTTAAGATTCACAGGACACTGATTACTTCTTCTAAGACTTAACACTTTTATGGAAAATAACACACCCTTGAGGCACCTGATACACCAGCAGGGCTTTGTGCTGGAGATCAGATAACCACTGATACCCACTCTATCTTACGGCTTCTAGTTTTAACTAGGCACAAGGCCACCATATCACATTTCTGCCTACCACATTTCTGAACCTGGCTTCCCCCAATACAATGCCAGAGATTCAATGTGTGTAACTCCTGAGTTATCTTCTCAAACACGAAACCATTTATTCTCACTCTTCCCCCACCCCTTCCTCTTGGCTGGAATGTGAATGTGAAGAGTATCTAGCTTTACCAAACCCTAAGAGGGAATGAAATGATAAGATGGAAACAGAGCCACCCACCAAGAGAGGAATGCCTCCAGAATAATATAGGGGGAAGCTATATTGTTTAATATTAATTAAGCCACTCTGCTTTGGGATCTATTAGAGTAGCTTAACTTGAACCCTCCATGGCCTGATAAGGAGTTTGGTATTTCCATAAGGTACTATGATCCTTGGGCCAGCAGCAACACCACACTTGGTCCCGTATCAAAAATGCATACTCTTGGGCCCACCTCAGACCTACTGACCAGCTATCCAAGGATGGATCCAGCAACTGATTTTTTTGAGATTTTATCTATGTATTTATTTCATAGAGAGACAGTGAGAACGGGAACACAAGCAGGGGGAGTGGGAGAGGGAGAAGCAGGTTTCCCACTGGGCAGGGAGCCTCATGTGGGGCTCGATCCCAGGAACCTGGGATCATGACCTGATGTTTAATGACTGAGTCACACAGGTATGTCCCCACCCACCCACCTACCCCACCCCCAGCAGCAACTGATATTTTTAACAAACACTACAGGTGATCAGGATAAAGTCTGAGAACTACTATAATACAGAATAGGGAGATGTTGGGTTCTAAACAGAAAATTAACATAGTTTTATGGATTTTAATTGATTTCCTCCCCATACACCTGTGAAAGGGGGTGGATAATGGTTTTTCTAGGCTCTTATAAGAGAAATAAAGGAAATGAGGCGTTTCCTCTAAATGAAATCACTATAAAAGGGTGTTCTTTATTTAATACTATCCTCTTGCTATCTTGTTTAATAATATTCTTTGTTTTGTTGAATTATGGCGTCAGTAATGGTAATTTTCTGGTAAGGGACTTGATTTAACAAAATAAAAATTTAGCAATCTCATATTAGTTTCCCCATTTTTTTTACTTGTTTTTAGTGGTATATACATTCTAACTCTGAGAAGCTCTATGCTGAAGAGAAAACTATTCCCCCTCTCTACAAATCAACCATTTCAGAATTGGAAATTCTGTCTGCATGTGAGAGTCCTCACATTGTCGGTGACCTTGCTTTGTGATTACAAGGCCAAATAAGCCACAATCTACCTGGAGTGTGTGGGTGGGGTTCTGAGGTGTATAGGGGTTAATGTTCTTTTCTCTTCTATTCTCAATCTTTGTGGTTCCCACATTCCACAGGGAAAACACATTATAACTTTACTTTAAACATTTGATTCCTCATTGAACACTACATTAAAAACTAATGATATACTGTATGGTGGCTAACTGAACGTAATAAAAATGAAATAAAATAAAAATTTTATCCATGTTGTCGCAATATGAGGAAGTGGTGATGCAACATGGAGGCTTAAGTGGGTAGAAGAAGAATAAATGAAACAAGATGGGATTGGGAGGGAGACAAACCATAAGTGACTCTTAATCTCACAAAACAAACTGAGGGTTGCCGGGGGGAGGGGGTTTGGGAGAAGGGGGTGGGATTATGGACATTGGGGAGGGTATGTGATTTGGTGAGTGCTGTGAAGTGTGTAAACCTGGTGATTCACAGACCTGTACCCCTGGGGATAAAAATATATGTTTATAAAAAATAAAAAATTTAAAAAAAAAAAAATAAATAAAATAAAAATTTTAGGCTGCAAAAAAATTAAAAATTTTAAAATTTTAAAAATAAACATTCAATTCCTTTCTGCAGGTAACTTTAAAATAGCCAGGTGTGTAAGCCTTAATAATAATAAGGAATCTGAGAGAGGGTGATGATATCCAAAGACAGGAAGCCCTAGAGACAATGTAACATTTATGGTGTTGCAAGGACTTTCTTTGGAGAACATTTAGAATGGTGACACTGTGGACAATGGAAATGAGCATCAAGTTTTGTGAAAAAAGCTCACCCCCAGGGCGCCTGGGTGGCTCAGTGGGTTAAGCCGCTGCCTTCGGCTCAGGTCATGATCTCAGGGTCCTGGGATCGAGTCCCGCATCGGGCTCTCTGCTCTTCAGGGAACCTGCTTCTCTCTCTCTTTCTCTCTCTCTCTCTGCCTGCCTCTCCATCTACTTGTGATCTCTCTATGTCAAATAAAGAAATAAAAATCTTAAAAAAAAAAAAAGCTCACCCCCAATCTTAGTAAACTAGCGATGTATCACTTACAAACCTTTTACTCAACTCTTAAATCAGTTGCTATCTTACTTTAGGAGAGATATCCTTACAAATTTCATCAATCTATCTTGTGAATTCCCTTCAAAACCTACACTGGCATTATCCTTTTCTGTGCTAGAGGAAAAGGCACTAGTGAGCTTTTCAACAACATAGAACCTCTTATTCATGTGTGATTTTACCGTGTCTAATTTGGCTTCCTAAATGATTCCATATTCAGTAAATGTCTGGATAATGATTAAGTGAACAAAGAGGTTTTTTTAATAAATATACATGAAAATATTCTTATTCTACAGAATATGACAAATGTTCATTGGGTAATGAATACTGGAGCTGCACCTTCAGGCTTTTAACATTTAGGACATTTGCAATACCTGACACCTAAGAAAAGGGAAGTATAGTATAGTTTTTTCTTTTACCTGCATAATAATATAGAATCTATATAATAATATAGAATGAGTGTTTATCTGGGCATGACAAAAACAGAAAGAATAAAACAAAAAGTTTCTCATCATCTCATAATGTAGAAATCATGACTGCACACTTTTTAGTTAATTTCATTTTAAAATATTCCCTTCCATACTAAAGTTTGGGTCATGCTGAGTAGCTGATTTATTTCTCCCAATGTGTACATTTACATCAGATGACTCACACCCAAGGGAGAAAAACTTGACTCCTAGAAGAGTAGGAAAACATCTCAGTTGATTGGTGGCCCTCCAAGGACCACTGTATGTGAACAGACACACCATGTAACTGATGTGAGAAGGTCACTGGGAGAAAGATGCTGACAATGACAAGACTGGAAAAACAATGTCTTCGTGTTATAGCACATGCTTGTCCCTGTCTGCAAAGAGACTGAGCTCTCCCCAGGGACAAAATGATGGATGAGGAAACATACCCAGGCTCTAGCACCCGAGGAAGGTATGAATGGTCTTCTAGGTTAGTGACTAACACCTTGCATTCAATGATGGCCTCAGCTAATCAAGGTCAAATGTTAGAGACTCCTTGGTATTCTACATAAAAAGCTTGATAACATAATGTATTATCAAGAATTTGGGGAAACAGAAACCTCAGCTTTTCCTGATTGTGATAGTGATCTGCTGCCACTTAAGTACTCTCTAAAGAAATAAACTGCCCTGCTGCAAATGACAGACATAGGCTGAAAATCCCTTACCCACAATTCTGAATTTAACCAGTTTGGAAAACTGAAAATGTTCATAATGTTGTTGGAAGCAAATGTAGTAGATGAGTCCTAAATAGGTATGAGGCTACTTCTGCTCTTTCAGTTCTGGTGTTTTAAAAAGTCAGATTTTTTTTTTTCCAAGGCAAGATGGCAGAGGAGTGAGGGGCTCCGTTTTGACTGGTCTCCTGAATTTAGCTGGATATCTTCCAAGCCAGTCTGAACTCCCATGAAATCAGCCTGACATGTAAGAATCTATGTCCTGGATCTCTACAGGGGCAGAGGATCTTCCATGCAGAGGTACAAAGAACAGAGTTGTGATTGCGGGGACAGATACCAGAGGCTAAACAGAAGGGGGAGGGGCCTTCAGAAGCTACCCATTGGAAGTAAAATAAATCCCCAGTGCAAAAACGTCCTGCACCTGGGAACAAACGGTGGGACCCAGGCAGCCGCTCATGTGGACCTATGCCTACAGACATGGGGGGTGCTGTTGCTGCAGCCGCCACCCACAGCCACTCATACCAGGATTGCTTGTGGTTTTGAGGCACAGGGGCAGAGACAAGCAGGGGCCTGGGTGAACCACTGAGAGATCACCGGGGGCAGGCGCCACCTGTGGGAGGCTGCAGTTTTCAGCGGCCCTTACAGAGGAGGAGACTGTATTCTGGAGGGTTCAGAGAGGAATAGACTGGGCTCCTCTCCTCTGGGGCAGAGGTCTGGGGCAGATATTTTCCTTTGTTCTGACCCTCTGAAAAGGTGCAAAAAAAACTGCCAGAGGACCAAAGCCCAAAAAACCGGTTTGCACAGAGCTCAGCCCCTGGACAGGGGGCAGGGAACTCACCCAAGCAGGACCAGCTGAAAAACAAGGCAGCAGGTCCCTCCTGCAGAAGACAAGCTGAAAGAACAAGAAGACAACAACCACAGGGTCCCCATAAAACTGTAAAACTCCAACACCAGAGGAAAACAGTATATTAAGCTCCCAGGTTGCCTCACAGACTGTATATTTCTTAGATACAACTTTTTTTTAATTTTTTTTCAGTGTTACAAGATTCATTGTTTATGCACCAAACCCAGTGCCTCGTGCAATTCTTTCTCATGTTTTTTCTCCTTTTTACCTACTTACCATTTCAACTGATGTTTAATATAACATATTCCATAGTAACTTTTTATTTTTTTCATAGTAACTTTTTAAGTCCTACTGTTGCACACATATCATTTTTCTTTTTCTTTTTTCTACATGTATAGATATAAGCTTCAATGTAGTCCTTCTTTCCCTTTTCAGTACTCCCTCTCTCTATATATACCAGTTTAATGTCCCTGTACCTCTGGGAAGTAGTGTTCTCTAACAAAGAGAACAAAATACATTCAGGAAGAACTGAAACACCCTATCTCACCCACATTAGGAGATTATAGCCTCCCCTCCCCCCACCCCTCTTTTTTCTTGTAATTAAACTTGATAAGTGTGGGAAGCCATGCAGAAGCTTGAGATATGAGCCAAACCAGGCCCTGACTTGCGCCTCCCTGACATTAAGGGGTTAAGCAACCTCAGCAATGGAAAGGTTGAGTAGTGCTGAGAAAGGGTCTGTGCTGTGAGTCCCATGATCGCCTACATGACTACCCATTGGGGTTTATCAGGAACAGGATAATGCAGGCCTAAGTCCTAAATCCATGACCGGACTTTGCTGTTCTTGCATGGGCCATAAAATGCACCTGGCGCCCTTCTTCAGTTCCTTCATCAATAGGGATCTTATCTATAAGTAAGCAACATGCTGGCATCAGGATGTCTGCCTGTTTAACCTAAGGGAACTGGTAAACAAGAGCCTGAAGAAACTATTTTTGGTATGTGGTGGGCGGTTAGTCTCCCCTAAGTGTTTCTACTTTCTATATATTCGTGCACACTTCGTAATAAAGTTGGCACTGTTTGGACGTCATCCACTGTGTCCCTCCTGTCCCCATCTCTTTACATCTCATTTTTGTCTCACCATCGTCTTACGCTCTCAACCCTGGCCATGTTGTCATGCCAGCTGTGACAGATAAGTATTATTCTTGGAGAGGATGTGGAGAAAGGGGAACCCTCTTACACTGCTGGTGGGAAAGCAAGTTGGTTCAGCCACTTTGGAAAACAGTATGGCACTTCCTCAAGAAATTAAAAATAGAGCTTCCCTATGACCCTGCAATTGCACTACTGGGTATCTACCCCAAAGATACAGATGTAGTGAAAAGAAGGGCCATCTGTACCCCAATGTTCATAGCATCAATGGCCACGGTCACCAAACTGCGGAAAGAACCAAGATGCCCTTCAATGGATGAATGGATAAGGAAAATGTGGTCCATATACACTATGGAGTATTGTGTAAGAGGGTTCCCCTTTCTCCACATCCTCTCCAACACATGTTGTTTCCTGTTTTGTTAATTTTGGCCATTCTAACTGGTGTAAGGTGATATCTCAATGTGGTTTTAATTTGAATCTCCCTGAGGGCTAGTGATGATGAACATTTTTTCATGTGTCTGATAGCCATTTGTATGTCTTCATTGGAGAAGTATCTGTTCATATCTTCTGCCCATTTTTTGATGTTTGCCTGTTTTGTGTGTGTTGAGTTTGAGGAGTTCATTATAGATCCTGGATATCAACCTTTTGTCTGTACTGTCATTTGCAAAGATCTTCTCCCATTCTGTGGGTTGCCTCTTTGTTTTTTTGACTGTTTCCTTTGCTGTGCAGAAGCTTTTGATCTTGATGAAGTCCCAAAAGTTTATTTTCGCTTTTGTTTCCTTTGCCTTTGGAGACATACCTTGAAAGAAGTTGCTGTGGCTGATATAGAAGAGATTACTGCCTATGGTCTCCTCTAGGATTCTGATGGATTCCTGTCTCACGTTGAGGTCTTATATCCATTTTGAGTTTATCTTTGTGTACGGTGTAAGAGAATGGTCGAGTTTCATTCTTCTACATATAGTTGTCCAGTTTTCCCAGCACCATTTATTGAAGAGACTGTCTTTTTTCCACTGTATATTTTTTCCTGTTTTGTCAAAGATTAATTGACCATAGAGTTGAGGGTCCATATCTGGGCTCTCTACTCTGTTCCACTGGTCTATGTGTCTGTTTTTATGCCAGTACCATGCTGTCTTGGTGATCACGGCTTTGTAATAAAGCTTGAAATCAGGTAACGTGATGCCCCCAGCTTTATTTTTGTTTTTAAAAATTTCCTCAGTGATTCGGGGTCTCTTCTGATTCCATACAAATTTTAGGATTATTTGCTCCAGCTCTTTGAAGAATGCCGGTGGAATTTTGATCGGAATGGCATTAAAAGTATAGATTGCTCAAGGCAGTATAGACATTTTAACAATGTTTATTCTTCCAATCCAAGAGCATGGAATGGTCTTCCATCTATTTGTGTCTTCTTCAATTTCTTTCATGAGTGTTCTGTAGTTCCTCGAGCACAGATCCTTTACCTCTTTGGTTAGGTTTATTCCCAGGTATCTTATGGTTCTTGGTGCTATAGTAAATGGAATCGATTCTCTAATTCCCCTTTCTGTATTTTCATTGTTAGTGTATAAGAAAGCCACTGATTTATGCACATTGACTTTGTATCCTGCCACATTACTGAATTGCTGTATGAGTTCTAGTAGTTTGGGGGTGGAGTCTTTTGGGTTTTCCATATAAAGAATCATGTCATCTGCGAAGAGAGAGAGTTTAACTTCTTCATTACCAATTTGGATACCTTTTATTTCTCTTTGTTGTCTGATTGCTATTGCTAGGACTTCTAATACTATGTTGAACAAGAGTGGTGAAAGTGAGCATCCTTGTCTTGTTCCTGATCTCAACGGGAAGGCTGCAAGCTTTTTCCCATTGAGGATGATATTTGCTGTAGGTCTTTCATAGATAGATTTGATGAGGTTCAGGAATGTTCCCTCTATCCCTATACTTTGAAGCGTTTTAATCAGGAACGGATGTTGGATTTTGTCAAATGCTTTTTCTGCATCAATTGAGAGGACCATGTGGTTCTTCTCTCCTCTCATATTGTGCCTCCATCAGAAAGGATGAATACCCAACTTTTGTAGCAACATGGACGGGACTGGAAGAGATTATGCTGAGTGAAATAAGTCAAGCAGAGAGTCAAGTATCATATGGTTTCATTTATTTGTGGAGCATAACAAATAGCATGGAGGACAAAGGGAGATGGAAGAGAAGGGAGTTGAGGGAAACTGGAAGAGGAGGTGAACCATGAGAGACTATGGACTCTGAAAAACAACCTGAGGGTCTTGAAGGGGGCGGGGGGTGGGAAGTTGGGGGAACCAGGTGGTGAGTATTAGAGGGGGAACGGATTGCATGGAGCACTGGGTGTGGTGCAACAACAATGAATACTGTTACACTGAAAAGAAATAAAAAAATTTTTTTAAAAAGTATTACTCTTGGGTTTCATTTTGGCTGGGTTTTCTTGGTGGTGGCTTCTAATCACTCTGAATTTTCCCAGGGTGCACTTTGTCTGGATTGTGGTTGATTTTTTTTTTGCACTTTTTTTTTTCATTTATTTATTTTCAGCATAACAGTATCATTATTTTTTCATTTTTGACTCTGTATGTTCCCTTACCCACCCCTCAAAAGAATGACTAGGAGGAAGAACTCCCAACAAAGAAAAGAACCAGAGACAATGGCCTCCCCACACACTTAATGGACATGGATATAAGCAAGACAGCAGAAACAACAGGGTAACAGTTATGAAGACAATAGCTAGGATGGAGAAAACCATTAACGGCAACATAGATTCTCTAAGGACACAAATGAGAGATGATCAGGCTGAACTTAAAAATGCTATGAATGAGATGCAATCTAAACTAGATACTCTAACAGCTAGGGTAGAAGAACAAATTAGTGATCTAAAAGACAAACTGACAGAAAGGAAAGAACAGGAGGAGGCCTGGAAAAACCAGCTTAAAATCTGTGAAAACAGAATTAGAGAAATAAACGGCACCATGAAACATTCCAATGTCAAAATTATTGGGATCCCTGACAGGGTGGGGAAAGAAGTCTAGAAAATATATTTGAGCAAACTGTAGCAGCAAACTTCCCCAATCTGGGGAATGAAACAAGCATTCATGTTCTAGAGACAGAGAGGACTCCTCACAAGAAGATCAAAAAGAAATACCAATGCCCCAGCATGTAATAGTTAAACTCACAAATCTTAGAACAAGGAAGCCATCTTTTTTTTTTTAAGATTTTATTTATTTATTTGACAGACAGAGATCACAAGTAGGCAAAGAGGCAGGCATAGAGAGAGAGAGGGAAGCAGGCTCCCTGCTGAGCAGAGAGCCCGATGCGGGACTTGATCCCAGGACCCTCAGATCATGATCTGAGCCGAAGGCAGCAGCTTAACCCACTGAGTCACCCAGGCGCCCACAAGGAAGCCATCTTAAGGGCAGTTAGAGGGAAGAGAACTCTTCCATAGAGAGGGAAGAATATCAGAATAATGTCAGACCTGTCCACAGAGACCTGGCAAGCCAGAAAGGTCAGACAAGACATATTCAGGGTACTAAATGAGAATAACATGCAGCCAAGAATACTTTATCTGGCAAGGCTGCCATTCAGCATGGATGAGAGATAAAGAGCTTCCAGGACGGGCAGAAACCAAAAGAATATGTGACCACTAAGTCAGACCCTTAAGAACTATTAAGGGAAGGGGGGCTTCTATAAAAGGAGAAAAACCCCAAGAGTGATATGAAACAGAAATTTACAGAGACAATCTATAGAAAAAAAGACTTCTCAAGCAACATGATGACAATAAAATCATATCTTTCAATAATCACTCTCAATGTGAATGGCTAAATGCTCCTGTAAAACAGCACAGGGTTGCAGATTGAATAAAAAGACAGCTGTCCATATGCTGTCTACGAGAGACTTATTTTGAACCTACAGATACATCTGGACTGAAAGTGAAGGGATGGAGAACTATCTTTCATGCCAACAGATCTCAAAAGAAAGTTGAGGGAGCAATTCTCATCAGACAAAGTAGATTTTAAGCTAAAGATACAGAAGGACACTGTATCATTATTAAAGGATCTATCCAACAAGAGGATCTAAAAATTGTAAATATCTGTAAATACCCCACAACAAAGGACCAGCCAACTACATAAGACAACTGTTAACCAAAATAAAGACGTTGATATTGGTAATAATACATTAATGTAGGAGACCTAAACACTCCACTCTCAGCAATGGACAGATCATCTAAGCAGAAAAACAACAAAGAAGCAAGAGCTTTGAATGACACACTCGACCAGATGGATCTCATAGATATAACAATAACACCCTGAACAACATAATACTTATTCTTCTCAAGCACACATGCAACTTTCTCCAGAACAGACCACATACTGGGTCACAAATCAGGACTCAAACAATACCAAAAGATTAAGAATATTCCCTGCATATTCTCAAACCACAGTGCTTTGAAACTGGAACTCAATCACAATAAGAAGTTTGGAAGGAATTCAAACACTTGGAAGATAAAGACCATCCTGCTCAAGAATGTTTGGATCAACCATGAAATCAAAGAAGAAGTTAAACAATTCATGGAAACCAATGAGAACAAAAACACATCGGTCTGAAACCTATGGGATACTGCAAAGGCTGTCCAAAGGGGGAAATACACTGCCATCCAAGCCTCATTCAAAAAAATTGAAAAAATCCCAAATACACAAAGTATTTTTACACCTTAAAAAACTGGAGAAAGAACAACAAATAAAGCCTAAGCCATATATTAGAAGAGAAAAAATTAAAATGAGAGCAAACATCAATGAATTAGAAACCAGAAATACAGTAGAGCAGATTAACAAAACTAGAAGCTGGTTCTTTAAAAGAATTAATAAGATCAATAAGCCACTGGCCAGACTTCTCCCAAAGAAAAGAGAAAGGACCTAAATTAATAAAATTATGAGTGAAAGGGTACAGATGATGATTAACACCAAGGAAATAATGATTATTAGAAGTTATTATCAATTACTTTATGGCAATAAATTCAACAACCTGGAAGAAATAGATGCCTTCCTGGTGAAACAGAAAGAAACTGACAAACTGAATAGACCAATAACTGGTAACAAGATTGAAGCAGTGATCAAAAACCTCCCAAAAAACAAGAGTCCAGGACCTGAAGGATTCCCTGGGGAATTCTACAAAACATGCAAAGAAGAAATAATACCTATTCTCCTCAAGATGTTTCAAAAAATAGAAACAGAAGGAAAACTTCCAAACTCATTCTATGAGGTCAGCATTACCTTGATCCCAAAACCAGGCAAAGACCCCACCAAAAAAGGAGAAATTTCAGACCAATATCCCTGATGAATATGGATGCCAAAAATTCTCAACAAGATCCTAGGTAATAGGATCAAACAGTACATGAAAAGGATTATCCATCATGTCCAGGTGGGATTTATCCCTGGGATGCAAGGGTAATTCAACAATTGCAAATCAATCAATGTGATAGAACACATTAATAAGAGGAGGGAGAAGAATCAGTGTTCTCAATTGATGCAGAAAATGCATTTGACAAAATACAGCCTCCTTTCCTGATTAAAACTCTCCAGAGTGTAGGGATAGAGGGAACATTCCTCAATTTCATAAAGACCATCTATGAAAAGCCCACAGTGAGTATCATTCTCAATGGGGAAAAGCTGAGAGTCTTTCCCTTAATATCACGAATACAACAAGGATGCCCACCATTGTCACTATTGTTCAGCATAGTACTAGAAGTTCTATCATCAGGAATCAGAAAACAAAAAGAAATAAAAGGTATCAAATTGGCAAAGAAGTCAAACTCTCTCTCTTCACAGATGATATGATACTTTATATAGAAAACCCAAAAGACTCCATACCCCAATTACTAGAACTCATACAGAAATTCAGTAATGTGGCAGGATACAAAATCAATGCACAGAAATCAGTTGCTTTCTTATACACTAACAATGAAAGTATAGAAAGGGAAATTAGAGAATCTATTCCATTTACTGTAGCACTGGGAACCATAAGATACCTTGGAATAAAGCTGACCAAGGAGGTAAAGTATCTGTACTCAAGGAACTACAGAACACTCATGAAAGAACTCATACAGAAATTCAGTAATGTGGCAGGATACAAAATCAATGCACAGAAATCAGTTGCTTTTTCTATACATTAACAATGTAACTGTAGAAAGAGAAATTAGGTGGTGCCTGGGTGGCTCAGATGATTAAACATCTGCTTTGGGCTCAGGTCATGATCCCAGGGTCCTGGGATTGAGTCCCACATAGGGCTCCCTTCTCAGCAGAAAGCCTGCTTCCCCCTCTGTCTCTCTCTCTGCCTTTCATTGATAATTAAATGAAATCTTTGAGAGAGAGAGAGAGAAATTGGGGAATTGATTCCATTTACAATAGCACCAAAACCATAAGATACCTTGGAATAAACCTATCCAAAAAGGTAAAGGATCTAGAACCTACAGAACACTTATGAAAGAAACTGAAGAAGACACAAAAACCTGGGAAAACATTCCATTCTCATAGATCAGAAGAATAAACTTTGTTAAAATGTCCATGCTGCCCAGAGCAATCTACACTTTCAATGCCGTCCTGATCAAAATACCAATAAAAATATATGTTTATCAAAAATAAAAAATTAAAAAAAAAAAAGAAAAAAAAATACCAATGGCAGTTTTCAAAGTGCTGGAACAATCCTAACTTGTATGGAACCAGAAAAGACCCTGAATCACCAAGGAAGTGTTAATAAGAAAAACAAATCTTGGGGGCATCAGGTTGCCTGATTTTAAGCTTTACTACAAAGCTGTGATCACCAAGACAATCTGGTACTGGCACAAAAGCAGACACATAGATCAATGGAAGAGAATAGAGAGCCCAGATATGGACCCACAACTCTACAGTCTGACAAAACAGGAAAAAATATCCAATGGAAAAAGGACAGCTTTTTCAATAAATGGTACTGGGAAAATTGGACAGCTATATACAGAAGAATGAAATTCAACCATTCTCTTACACCATACACAAGGATAAACACAAAATGAATAAAGGACCTCAATGTGAGAAGGAATCCATCAGAATCATAGAGGAGAACACAGGCAGTAACCTCTTTGATACTGACCACAGCAACTTCTTTAATGACACATCTCCAAAGGGAAGGGAAACAAAAGCAAAAATGAACTTTCAGGACATCATCAAGATAAAAAGCTTCTGCACAGCAAAGGAAACAGTCAACAAAACTAAGAGGCAACCCACAGAATGAGTGAAGGTATTTGCAAATGACACTACTTCCCAAACTCAACATCCAAAAAACAAATAACCCAGTTAAAAAATGGGAAAAGACATGAACAGACACTTCTCCAAAGAAGACATTCAAATGGCTAACTGACACATGAAAAAATGTTCCACATCACTAGCCATCAGGGAAATACAACTCAAAACCACAATGAGATACTATCTTACACCAGTTAGAATGGCAAAAATTAACAAGACAGGAAACAACAAATATTGCTGAGGATGCGAAGAAAGGGGAATCTTCTTACACTGTTGGTGGGAAACCATGCTGGTAAAGCCACTTTGGATAACAGTATAGAGGTTCCTCAAGATGTTAAAAATAGAGCTACCCTATGAGCCAGAATTCCACTACTAGGTATTTACCCCCAAAGATACAGATTTAGTGAAAAAAGGAGCACATGCACCCCATGTTTATAGCAGCCATGTCCACAATAGCCAAACTGTGGAAGGAGCTGAGATGTCCTTCAACAGATGAATAGATAAAGAAGATGTGGTCCATATATACAATGAAATATTACTCAGCCATCAGACAGTATGAATACCCAACTTTTCATTAACTTGGATGGGACTGGAGGGGATTATGCTAAGTGAAATAAGCCAAGCAGAGAACGACAATTATTATAAGGTTTCACTCAAATGTGGAACATAAGCAATAGCACAGAGGACCATAGGGGAAGGGAGGGAAATCTGAAGGGGGAGAAATAAGAGAGGGAGAAGAACCATGAGACACTGTGGACCCCAGGGAAAAAACTGAGTGTTTCAGAGGGAAGGGGGCTGATGGATGAGGTTGACGGGTACTAAGGAGGGCATGTGTTGTGATGAGCACTGGGTGTTATACACAACTAAAGAATCACCACATCAAAAACTAATGATGTACTATACAGTGGCTAACTGAACATAATAAAAGATAAAAATGCAAAAAAAAAGCTGAAAAATATATAATAGAGAAAAGAGGGGCACCTGGGTGGTTCACTGGGTAGGCCACTGCCTTTGGCTCAGGTCATGTTCTGTGGGTCCTGGGATCAAGCCCCACATTGGACTCTGCTCGGCGGGGAGCCTGCTTCCTCCTCTCTCTCTCCGCCTGCCTCTCTGCCTACTTGCGATCTCTGTCAAATAAATAAATAAAATCTTTTTAAAAAATAAAAAATTAAGAGAAAAGAGAAAAGAATATCGTCCCAGGTAACATCATTTCACTGTGCTCTTCATCTTTGTACCCTCAGCAGCTGGCACAGAGAAGGCACTATACACACTTTGTTTGATATGAAGAAGTGCATACCTAGCAAAGTGCCATCTAGTACTGTGGTTTTGCATTTTCCCATAACTGACTCAATAAATATTTATTAAATAATGGGGAAAAAAGTACATGGATAAAGGGGAACCCTCTCACACTGCTGGTGGGAATGCAAGCTGGCACAGCCACTTTGGAAAACAGTCTGGAGGCTCCTCAAAAAGTTGAATACAGAGGTACCCTATGACCCAGGAGTTACACTACTAGGTATTTACCCCAAAGATACAGATTTAGTGAAAAGAAGGGGCACATGCACCCCAATGTTCATAGCAGCAATGTCCACAATAGCTGAACTGTGGAAGGATCCAAGACGTCCTTCAACAGATGAATGAATAAAGATGAGGTTCATATATACAATAGAATACTACTCAGCCATCAGAAATGATGAACACCCACCATTTCTATCAACATGGATGGAACTGGAGGATTATGCAAAGTGAAATAAGTCAGGCAGAGAAAGACAATTATCATCTGGTTTCACTCCTATGTGGAATATAAGGAACATCGCAGCGGACCACAGGGAAAGAGAAGGAAAATTGAATGAGAGGAAATCAGAGAAGGAGTCCACTCATGAGAGACTCTGTCCTCCAGGAATACAACTGAGAGTTACAGAAGAGAAGGTGGGGGGATGGGCTAACTGGGTGACGGGTACTAAGGAGGGCACATATGGTGATGACCACTGGGTGTTGTACACAACTAATGAATTGCTTAAAACTACATTAAAATATAATGATCTGCTATATATTGGCTAATGAACATAATAAAAGATAAACTTTAAAAATAGCAACTGTATTCTTTCCTGCAAAAATAACACCTACACAATCACCTATATTTCTACAACCCGACTGATGGCTTACCCACTGGGGAAACACACACACACACACACACACACTTCAATTAAATCTGTTAAATTTATAGATATGGTTTAAATCATATTTTTAATCTTCAACAATAAATTTAATATATAATAATAGTCATCTCTGAAATTAATTTTCATGGAGGAAATCTTTAAGGAAAAGAAAGAATAAAAGTTAAGATGAAACCCAAATAAGGGAAGCTTTCCTAAAATGGTTGTTTGGATAACCCTCTGACCACAGTGTAGGATCTGTTAATCACCTCTGTGGGGCACCAGTCCCCAGGGTCTGCACCATGTTAACACACTAGCCTTTCCAGTCCTACATAAGCACTTCTTGGAGCACACAAAGACCAGGGGAGGGCTCTCCTGGTTTAACTGGGGAGAGACCCACCCACAAATGCGTCTAGCGGGAGCGCACATGAAAAGACTACACATATCCCATCAAAAATACATTTAACAAGCCAAATTCATCAAATTTTCCAACAGTCCCACAAAGAGTTTTTCTCCAGCATCCACGTTAAACAGAGACGTCCCCGAATCTTAGTTCAGCTACTGCATTTCAATGCAAATGTTATTGTGGCTAATTGGTATTAGACAGCGGTGGCTAATCGCTATTTCCTAGACTCACTAACTGGCCAAACAATCCCTCCGATTACCCACGCAATGAAGGCTCACCATCATGGGAACATGGATACCTCTGGACTACACAGGAACACAACAGCTGTGAATTCTTCCCTCTTGAAACGTAAATATGTTCTTTTTTTTTTTTTTATAAACATATATTTTTACGTAAATATGTTCTAATTTTCTTTCTCGTTTCCTCTCCGCATCATCCTGTACATGAAGTTATGTTTAAATATGTCTGCTTCACTTCTCTTACATTTCACTGAACA
>NC_081561.1:26132557-26165024 GCF_022355385.1 Mustela nigripes | reverse complement strand
TTCCATCTTTTTGTGTCTTCTTCAATTTCTTTCACAAGTGTTCTATAGTTCCTCAAGTACAGATCATTTACCTCTTTGGTTAGGTCTATTCCAAGGTATCTTATGTTTCTTGGTGCTATTTTAAATGGAATCAATTCTCTAATTTCCCTTTCTTTTTTAATAAAGATTTTTATTTATTTATTTGACAGCGAGATCTCAAGTAGGCAGAGAGGCAGGCAGAGGAAGAGGGAGAAGCAGGCTCCCTGCTGAGCAGAGAGCCCGATGTGGGGCTCAATCCCAGGACCCTGAGACCATGACCTGAACCAGAGGTAGAGGCTTAACCCACTGAGCCACCCAGGTGCCCCAATTTCCCTTTCTATATTTTCGTTGTTAGTGTATAAGAAAGCAACTGATATCTGTGCATTGATTTTATATGCAGCCACATTACTGAATTGCTATATGAGTTCTAGAAAATTGGGGGTGGAGTCTTTTGAATTTTCCATATAAAGTATTATGTCATCAGCGAAGAGAAAGGATTTGACTTCTTCTTTGCCAATTTGAAAAAATTTTATTTCTTTTTGTTGTCTGATTGCTTTTGCTAGGACTTCTAGTACTATATTGAACAACAGTGGTGAGAGTGGGCATCCTTGCCGTGTTCCTGATCTCAAAGGGAAGGCTGTCAGCTTTTCCCCATTGAGAATCATACTCACTGTGGGTTTTTTATAGATAGATTTTATGAAGTTGAGGAATGCTCCCTCTGAAGAGTTTTAATCAGGAACGGATGTTGTATCTCGTCAAATGCTTTTTCTGCATCTCTCTTCTCTTATTGATTTGTTCTATCACATTGATTGATTTGCAAATGTTGAACCACCCTTGTATCCCAGGGATAAATCTCATCTGAGAGTTAGTTACAAGAATATTCACCTTAACTCATCAAGCTCTTGCTTTTGTCTGTATCTATCTTTTATTCTGTAACAAAACTTTTCATAGTGAAGCCATGTTGAATTGACTTATAAAATGTTATTTCCAGAATAAAGAAAAAGAGCCAGTGCTCTGTTAAAGAGGCAACTCTGAGCTCAACATAAGGAATGGGATGCAAAGATTAAAGAACAGCTATGAAGCTCTGAAAACTGGAGTCTGTGAGTATTCCGTGGAAGACCTCCATCCTAAAGCAGAATGCTGGATCATACTTTCTGACTCTATTTCAACTCTAATATTTTATGGCCTTTTAATTCCCATAACAATCCCAATCCTACATTTTTAAAGAACGCCCAGTGCATTTTGAAATTCAGGCATGTTGGAAGCTAAGTCCTCTGTCCTCTCCTGCCTCTCGGTTTATCAGTTCAGTATACACATCGTGCTCATGTTCACTTTTGTATATGAGAGTCTGTGCATTTGAAAAGTTATGCAAACATAAAATTTTAATCATTCCAAGTTTAGTTTCAGACCATCAAAGTGGCATCACTGGTGTGAAAAATGAGGAGAATAAGGAGCAGAATAATAATGATTTGTGGGTTGATGCATACAAATTTTAGACACCAAGCTCTGAGTCCAGAATCTGCACTACACCCCACTTAGCTGACATCCAACCATAGAAACTTCACAATCACTAATCAAACTAAACTTTCATTTTTGGAAATGGAAATATCCATGAAAGTTTTGGAAATGGAAATTACCTCATACTACTTGGTAGCAATACTTCTTCTTCATGATTGTAACGTTTTCATGTTTTAACTGAACTGTTTACAACAATGACATCTTGTAAATAATTTATCTTATTTACTATAACTGCAGCAAATAAATTTATTATTTCTTGGCTCCAAACCCACCATGGATATAAAGAACTCTAGTTCTGAAGTTCATGGTCAGAAATTATATGAAAAAAATTACACACCAAAAAAAAGAAACTAAAAAATTAAAACTAATTCAGTAACAAAATATTCCATCTATTTAATGATAAAGATTCAGAAGTAGTGAAATATGTTTTATCTCTTTGCAGTAATCTTTCAGAAGTGAAATAAGATTTTATCAATAGGGTTCCAAAGCAACCAGAGGATTGAGTCCTATGATTGTTAATTTCCACGTGGAGAAATCATGCACTAAATCATTTAAGAAGCTGCTTTTTGTTCGAGTAAACTGCCTTGCTACTTTTGCTGAATGGCCAGGTGAGGAGGATCTAACACAGGTGGTTGCTGTGGGTACATGATATCCAAATCTAGAACTAACAGTTCAATTTTTTTACATTTTTTTATTATGTGATGTTAGTCACTATGCAGTACGTCATTAGTTTTTTAGGTAGTGTTCCAAGATTCACTGTTTATGCATCACACCCAGTGCTCTATGCAATACATGCCCTCCTTAATACCCATCACTGGGCCAACCCGTCCTCCGACTTCCCTCCCCTATAAAACCCTCAGTTTGTTTCTCAGAGTCCGCAGTCTCTCATGGTTCGTCTCCACTCTGATCTGCCCCCTTCATCTTTCCCTCCCTTCTCCTAATATCGTCCATGCTGTCCTTATGTTCCACAAGGGAAACCATATGATCATTGACTCATTGCACTCAGCATACAGTTCAATGTTTTCTTCTGTGACAAGACAGTAAGGCTATTTACTTAAATGGTGTAACAGCAGTCATGAAAGGTATTCAAAGAAATACATGGCCGCTGTACATGGAAATGAAGGTCAATAGGAAAAATTATATTTCCTGGCCCCCAAAACTTATGCAACAAAAAAGGACAGTATAGTGAAGAACACTAAAATTGACAGAGGAACATCAGGGTCTGCAAAAATGAACAGAAGGGGCAACACTGAGGAGGAGGTTGGTGGTGATGAAGACTACAATGGCTGGAATGCACACATCTGGGAGTGAAGGTGAAGGTGATCCTACTGCCAAATGGTGAAGTTTATCTCAAGAAAATGGATCATTTAACTTTTGACCCCAAACTCCACTCCTTTGATAAGGGAAAAAATTGTCATGACAGAGTGATGCTTATGTCTACAATTAAGGACAACTCCTCAAAATATACCCTGCTCCTAAATTATATCATTAACACATGTATTTATTAGCTTTTCAGGTACATAGAACTATAGGTGTCATGGCTTATTAAGCTCTTTCAATGATTTACAACTCAGTGTGATGCATTTACCATATTTTTAGATCACTCTGGTTATGAGTAAATATGGAGAGAGAAATATTGGGCAATTAACCCAGGGAAAGTGTTAACAGAGGTGTTCCAAATGGGAGTGAACACACAAACAATTGAGTTTGGGATACTCATGGCAAACTACAGAGATTTCTTTTAAATTTTTATTTAATTTCTTTTCAGTGTACCAGAATTCATTGTTTATCCACTACACCCAGGGCTCCATACAATACGTGCCCTCCATAATACCCACCCCAAGGCTCATTCAACCTCCCACCTCCCTCCCCTACAAAATCCTGATTGTTTTTCAGAGTCCACAGTTTCTCATGGTTTGTCTCCCCCTCCTTCCTTCTCCTCTCCATCTCCCCATGTACTCCATGTTATTCCTTAGACTCCACAAATAAGCATAACTATATGATAATGGACTCTCTCTGCTTGAATTATTTCACTCAGCATAATCTCTTCCAGTCCTGTCCATGTTGACACAAAAGTTGTGTATTCACCCTTTCTGATGGAGGCATAATACTCCACAGTACATACGGACCATATCTTCCTTATCCATGTGTCCGTTGAAGGGCATCTTGGTTCTTTCCACAGTTTGGCAACTATGAACACTGGGGTACAGATAGCCCTTGTCTTCCCTACATCTGTTGGGGTATTGCAGGGTCATAGGGAAGCTCTATTTTTAATTTTTTAAGGAAGCTCCTTAAGAAATTAAGGAGCGGCTTAAAGTGGCTGCACCAACTTGCATTCCCACCAACAGTGTAAGAGGGTTCCACTTTCTCCACATCCTCTCCAACATTTGTTGTTTACTGTCTTGTTAATTTTGGACATTCTAACTGGTGTAATGTGGTATCTCAATGTGGTTTTGATTTGAATCTCCCCGATGGCTAGTGATCATGAACATTTTTTCATGTGTCTGTTAGCCATTTGTATGTCTTCACTGGAGAAGTGTCTGTTCATGTCTTCTGCCCATTTTTTTGACATGATTATCTGTTTTGTGTGTGTTGAATTTGAGGAGTTCTTTATAGATCCTGGATATCAGCCCTTTGTCTATAGTGTCATTTCTGAGCATCTTCTCCCATTCCATGGGTTGCTTCTTTGTTTTGTTGACTATTTCCTTTGCTGTTCAGAAGCTTTTGATCTTGATGAAATCTGAAAAGTTCACTTTCACTTTTGTTTCCTTTGCCTTTGGAGACATATCTTGAAAGTTGTTGTGGCCAATGTCGAAGAGGTTACTGCCTATATTCTCCTCTAAGATTCTGATGGATTCCTGCCTCATATTGAGGTCTTTTAGCCATCTCGAGTTTATCTTTGTGTATGGTGTAAAAGAATGGTCGAGTTTTCTTCTTCTACACACAGCTGTCCAATTTTCCCAGCACCATTTATTGAAGAGACTGTTATTTTTGCTACTGGATATTTTTTCCCACTTTGTTGAAGATTAGTTGACCTTAAAGTTGAGGGTCCATATTTGGGCTCACTACTCTAACTACAGAGATTTTTATTTCTTCCTGGGGTATACGCTATTTATTATAACTCTGGTTTGTCTCCTAGAATTTCCTGAAGAGCCATGGACACAAACAATGGAAGTTCCACCACAGATTTCATCCTGCTGGGCTTTTCTGACCGGCCCCAATTAGAACCCATCATCTCTGGGGTGGTCTTCATCTTCTATATTGTGACTCTGGTAGGAAACACAACCATCATTCTGGTATCTTACCTAGACACCCAGCTCCATACGCCCATGTATTTCTTCTTAACCAATTTGTCTTTTTTGGATCTCTGTTATACATCTAGCATTATCCCCCAGATGCTGGTAAATCTATGGGGTCCAACAAAGTCTATTACGTATGGAGGGTGTGTGCTCCAATTCTTCTTTGCCCTTGACCTGGGATCCACTGAATGTCTTCTCTTGGCTGTGATGGCCTATGACCGCTATGCTGCTGTCTGTCAACCTCTTCACTATACGGTCATAATGAACCCTCAGCTTTGCCAGAAGATGGTACTCACCGCCTGGTTAGGCGGTTTTGGCAGTGCCTTAATTCTTTGCTCCTTGACTTTGAATTTGCCAAGATGTGGTCACCGGAAGGTAGATAATTTTTTCTGTGAGATGCCAGCATTGCTCAAGATGGTTTGTGTCTATTCAAAAATAATGGAGATCACTGTCTTTGCTCTTGGAGTAATATTACTTCTAGTACCTCTATCACTAATTCTCATCTCATATGGAGTTATCACTCAAGCTGTCATGAGGGTCAAGTCAGAGGCAAGATGGCGTAAGGTCCTTAACACATGTGGTTCCCACCTCACAGTAGTAACTCTGTTTTATGGAACAATCATTTACATGTACATGAAGCCACAGAATAGCACATTCCAAGATGAGGGGAAGTTCTTTACTTTCTTTTACACGATCATCACACCCACCCTTAACCCTCTGATCTACACTTTAAGAAACAAAGATGTAAAGAGCGCAGTAAAGAGAATCCTACATGTAGAAAAATGGTCAGCCAAGTCGTGAGTTAGATGGAAGAGAGCTAGGAAATAATACAGACCTTTACCAACAGAAGATGAACTGATCCATTTATGCAAAGAGTATTTAATTGGTGTTTACCATGTACCAAAAATTGTACTTGGCACTGACTTTGTAAATAAGTAGGAAGTAGAAATTACAAGGAGGGCACGTATTGCATGGAGCACTGGGGGTTCTATGCAAAGAATGAATCATGGAACACTACATCAAAAACTAATGATGTACTGTATGGTGACTAACATAAATTTTTAAAAATTATAAGGAGAAAGAGATACAGACACATAAAAAACTTCAATTCATAGCCTTAAAAAGCTTCAAGACAGTGGACTCTTAGAAACAAACTGAAGGGGTCGCCTTGGTGGCTCAGCCGTTAACGGTCTGCCTTTGGCTCAGGTCATCCTGGGATCAAGCCCTGCATCAGACTCCCTGCTCAGCAGGAAGTCTGCTTCTCTCTCCCCAACTCTCCCTGCTTGTGTTCCCTCTCTTGCTGTGTCTCTCTCTGTCAAATAAATAAATAAAATCTTAAAAAAAAAAAAAGAAACAAACAAACAAACTGAGGATTTTGGAGGGTAGGGGGATGGGAGGTTGGGGGAGCCTAGTGGTGGGTATTAAGGAGGGCACGGATTGCACGGAGCACTGGGTGTGGTGCATAAACAATGAATCCTGGAACACTGAAAATACAAAATAAAAAATAAATAAAAAGCTTCAAGACCAATCAGGGGCTATACTCAAGTAAACATATAATTATGAAATGTGATTAAGTACACTAATGGAGATATGTACAAATCATTAAGATATTTCATAAGGAATGGGGTGCCTGGGTGGCTCAGTGGGTTAAGCCTCTGCCTTCAGCTCAGGTCATGATCTCAGGGTCCTGGGATGAAGCCCCGCATCGGGCTCCTGCTCATTGGGGAGCCTGCTTCCTCCTCTCTGCCTGCCTCTCTGCCTACTTGTGATCTCTGTCAAATAAATAAATAAAATCTTTTTTTAAAAAAAAAAAGATATTTCACAGGAAAATTTAGTTTATGTAGGATTACACTAGACTCTGATTTCTTTCTTCCCAGATTACCATTTTCATGAGAAATAACACTCCCTTTCAGGCAAATGATACTTGCTAGCAGGGTCTTTGTGGGGGAGAACAACTTCCCACCGATACCAGTTCCACATTCTACCTCAAGTTTTAACTGGGCACCAGGCCACCATGCTGCATACCATAATTCTGAACCTGGCCTCCACCAACACACTGCCAGGGAAGCAATGTGTGCAACTCCTGAGTTATCTTCTCAAATATGAAGACTTTGCTCTCACACTTCACCCTCCCCTTCCTCTTGGCTAGAATGTGAATATGGAGAGTACCTAGATCCGCAAAAAAAAAAAAAAAAAAAAAAAAAACCCTAAGCAGGAACGGAACACTAAGACGGTAACAGATTCACCCCTGCAGCAGAGTAACGCCTCCACACTATTACAGGAGAAAAAATTTCTACATCATTTAAAATTAAACCACTCTATTTTGGGGTCTCTCTGTTAGAGTAGCTTCACTTTTACCTCCACAGCCTGATAAGGAGTTTGGGCTTTTTTGCTGAAGGTAGTGTGGTCTTTCAACAAGCAGCAACAGCATCACCTGGCCCCTTATCAGAAATGGACACCGTTGGGCCCATCTCAGACCTACTGAGCCAACCATCTGAGCATGGACCTAGCAACTGACATTTTTTAACAAACACTACAGGTGATTAGACAACAGTTTGAGAACCACTGTTAGAGAGAATAGACGTTTTTTTTTTTTTTTTAAGATTATTTATTTATTTATTTGTCAGAGAGAGAGCGAGCACAGGCAGAGTGGCAGGCAGAGTCAGAGGCAGGCTCCCTGCGGGGCAAGGAGCCTGATGTGGGACTCGATCCCAGGACGCCGGGATCATGACCCGAGCCGAAGGCAGCTGCTCAACCAACTGAGCCACCCAGGCATCCCGAGAATAGGAAGATTTTAAGTCTCCAAACAGAGTAACATGGTTTTAGGAATCTTAGTTAATTTCCTTTCTGTACACCTGTGAAAGGAGGTGGGTAACAGTTTCTCAAGTCTCTTAAATAAGAGAAAGGAAGGAAATGAAGAGCTTTGCCCAAAAGAATTCAATATAAAATAAGTTATTTGTTATTTAATACTACCTTTTGGCTTGCTAAGTTTTTAATTCTTTATTTAAATTCAATGTAGTGAATCTTGGAATGCTGAAAAAATGAAATTAAATTAAAAAATAAATTCAAGGGGCGCCTCGGTGGCTCAGTGGGTTAAGCCTCTGCCTTCGGCTCGGGTCATGATCTCAGGGTCCTGGGATCGAGACCCGCATCGGGTTCTCTGCTCAGCGGGGAGCCTGCTTCCTCCTCTCTCTCTGCCTGCCTCTCTGCCTGCTTGTGATCTCTCTCTCTGTCAAATAAATAAATAAATGAATCTTTATAAATAAATAAATAAATTCGATTGAGTTAATATATATTGTATGATTAGCTTCAGAGGTAGAATTCAGTGATTCAACAGTTGCATTTAACACCCAGGGCTCATTACACCAAGTGCCCTCCTCTTAGTTCTTCAGTTTTATAATGTTCATTCTCTTATGAATTATGGTGGTAGTAATGGTAATATCTGAAAGGGGCTTGATGCTCTTGTTTGACAAAACAAAATCTGGCAATCTCGTGTGTGTTTCCCCCAATTTTCTTTCTTTGTTTTACTGGTAAATACATTCCAACTCTGAGAATCTCTGTGCTGGAGAAAAAACTACTCCCTTTTTCTATAAGATGACCATTTCAAAATGGCTATCAGACACGTGAAAAAATGTTCATCATCACTAGCCATCAGGGAGATTCAAATCAGAACCACAGTGAGATACCACCTTACATAAAGCTCTGCGTGTGGTGCATAAACAATGAATTCAAGTACACTGAAAAGTAGTAAAAAATAAAAATTAAAAATTTAATTAAAATAAAAAGATGACCGTTTCAGAGACTGGGATCCCTCTCCGCATGTGAGAGTCCTCACATCAACGGTGCCCCTGCTCTGTGATCTCAATTCCAAACAAGCCACCAACCACCTGGAGTATTTGGGTGGGGTTCTGGGGGATGTCGGGGTTGATGGTCTTTTCTCTCCCATCCTCAGACCCTGTGGCTCCTGGCATTCCACAGAGAAAACACTATACATTTTTATTCCTTTCTGCAGGTAATGTTAACATTCCAGGTGTATAGGCCTTGGGAATAATAAGGAACCAGAGAGGGTGATGATGATATTCAAAGACAGGAAGGCCTAGAGACAATATAAACTTTATGGTGTTGTAAGGACTTTGGGAGGAGAACATACAGAATGATGAAAAGTGTGACCCCTGGAAATGAGTATCCACTGTTCTTTGTGAAAAAAGCTCTCCTCCAGTCTTGAAAAACTAGTGATTTATTACCTACAAAGTTTTACTTGATTCCTAAACTCGGTTGATATCTTACCCATGAGAGAGGTAAGATCATCAATATATCCTTTGAATTCCTTCCAAATCTCATCAATATATCCTTTGAATTCCTTCCAAAACCTGTCCCCGTCACTATTTTGGCATTATCTCACTTTATATATTTGTTTGTATGTATGTTTGAGGAAAGGCATTGGGGAGCTTTTCAACATAGAAACTCTTATTCATGTGTGATTTTGCTGTGTCTATACTGGCTTCTGACATGAATCAGAGATTCAGTAAATATCTGGAGAATGATTAAGTGAATGGACAGTTTAATAAAAACATATGAAAATATTCTTATTTTATAGAATATGACAAATGCTCACTGGCAATAAATACAGGAACAATGTATTCAGGCTTTTAGAATTTAGGACATTTGCAACACCAGACACCTAGGAGAAGGGAAAGATACCACAGGGTTTCTTTCACCTGCATAATGGTATAGAATCTTTTTTTTTTTTAATTTTATTTTTCCAGTGTTCCAAGATTCATAGTTTATGCATCACACTCAGTGCTCCATGCAATACGTGCCCCCCTTAATACCCACCACCAGGCTCCCCCAACCCCTCATCCCCCTCCCCTCCAAAACCCTCAATTTGTTTCTCAGAGTCCATAGTCTCTCATGGTTCATCTCCCCCTCTGATTTCTCCCAACTCACTTCTCCTCTCCTTCTCCTAATGTCCTCTGTGTTATTCCCTATGCTCCACAAATAAGTGAAACCATATGATAACTGACTCTCTGCTTGACTGATTTCACTCAGCATCATCTCTTTCAGTCCCGTCCATGTTGCTACAAAAGTTGGGGATTCATCTTTTCTGATGGAGGCATAATACTCCATAGTGTATATGGACCACATCTTCCTTATCCATTCGTCTGTTGAAGAGTATCTTGGTTCTTTCCACAGTTTGGTGACTGTGGCCATTGCTACTATAAACATTGGGGTACAGATGGCCCTTCTTTTCACTACATCTGTATCTTTGGGGTAAATACCCAGTAGTGCAATGGCAGGGTCATAGGGAAGTTCTTTCACTTATTTGTGGAGCATAACAAATAGCATGGAGGACATGGGGAGTTAGAGAGGAGAGGGAGTTGGGGGAAATTGGAAGGGGAGATGAACTATGAAAGACTATGGACTCTGAAGAACAATCTGAGGGTTTTGAAGGGGTGTGGGGTGGGAAGTTGGGTGAGCCTGGTGGTGAGTATTATGGAGGGCACAGATTGCATGGAGCACTGGGTGTGGTGAATAAACAATGAATTCTGGTACACTGAAAAGAAATTTTAAAAAATTTAAAACTAAAATAAAATTTTTAATAAATAAATAAGAAATGTCTCATGAACTCTGAGTACAAATATGGCCTCTTGATTTTCTTTATTATCATTATTTCCCAATTTATGCATCAGCCCCCAACTGCAGTACTGCCATACAACCTGTGTCTGCATTTTGGGCTTCCCAACCATGAACGACCTCCAAATATCAAATTCCAAAACTAGCTGCCTATCAGGGAGCGTGCCAACCAATAAATTTACCCTGTATTACGTGCCCTACTGCCATGTCGACTCAGTGCCACAGGTGCCGTGGCTCCCATTAGGGGATGAGGCCACAGGAGCTAGAGGCACTTTGGGAGGTGATCAAGTACAGGCCCCGACCGCCCCTGTCATAAGGAGGGCTAGTATTCGAGATCTCGGCCTCGGGAGGCACAATCCCCTCTCTGCTTTCTCATGACAGATGGGCCGCTGTGAGCCCTGCGTTCAATCTCCGAGTTGGTTGATACCACAACATTTTTTTTTAACATGTTAGTTAGTTAGCTAGTTAGCTAGTTAGTTAGTTAGTTAGTCAGTTGAGAGAAAAAGGGAGAGAGAGAGTACGCATGAGTCAGAGGGGGGGTCAGAGGGAGAGAGATAAGCAGGCTCCCCACTGAGCAGGGAGCCTGACACAGGGCTTGATTCCAGGACCCTGAGATCACAACTTGAGCTGAAGTCAGACACTTAAACCAACTGAGCCACCGAGGCACCCCAACACCACAGCATTTAAAGGCCTATGTTATAAGCACACAGCAGGCATCATATTCTCTGGCGGCTGTCCCTCCTCACCACTTCAATTCAGCACAGCACTAAAAGTCCTGACCGGAGCAACTGGGCAAGAGAAAGAAATAAAGGCATCGAAATCAAAAAGAAGAAATAAAAAATGTCTGTATATGCAGATGTCATGATATCATATATAGAAAATCCTGAGGGAGGAGCCAAGGTGGCAGAGTACTAGGATGACCCTAGGCTTCCTTTTCCCTTGAATACAGATGGATAAATATCAAATCAATTAGAATAACCAAGAAATCTATCTGGTGACTGACAGAACAAACTGCACAACTAGAGGGAGAAAAGAGGCCATATCTTCGGCATTGGGGGTCATGAGTACCGTGAGGGGTACTGTGAGGGGATCATGGGTACCGTGAGGTACTGCGGGTACCATGGGGGGTACTGTGAGAGGATCGTGGGTACTGTGAGAAGAAGGAGGCCCAGTCACAGAGAGAGGTGAGAGACAGAGAGACCGCACAAGTAAAACACTTGCCCCTAAAACAAAGACTTTTGTGAGTTTTTACAAGAAGTGGGGCTGCGAGACTGGAGTTTTAGAGTCTGTGGCATGCCTGGTGTGGACCCCTGAGGGTGCTGACGTGCTTCTGTGGAGGACAGCAGACAGGTCAGCAGACAGGAGAGAGCCTGGGAGCAAACTATGCGACCTGAGGATCCCCTGGGACAAACTGGGAGAGACAGTCGCCCCTCTCCATCAAGTGCATCTGGAAGACTTGGCAAAGTCTCACCAGGGACAAAAAAGCTGGTGGGTGCCCTTACCTCCCCACCCCCCACGGCATAAGCATGAGGACACCTGCTGAGGGGGCTAAGCTGGACACTGACCCTTGGCTGGGCTTTACTCCATGCTCCAAACACCTGTACTCGGGTGCAAACATGGGCAGTGAGACCCACCCCTCAGAGGACCAGTATGGGTCCAGCCATGCCAGATCCCTGACGTCTGGAGTTTTAAAACTCAGCCAGGCTGCCTGAGAGAGACAAGTGCACTGCGCTGCCAAGTGGGCAGAAGGCCGGGACACAGACAGGGTGAAGGTATGGATCTGAGGGGTGCCTGCGACACAAAAGGGGAGACTGCTCACTCCTCTGGGAGGGTTTCCCGGATATCGGTGGATGTGAAATCACCTCTCCAGGACAAGGGAAGGGGCTGGCACTACTTTTCTGCCGTGCCCCGAGCATAAACTGACTTCAGTAAGCAGCAAGCAGCACAGCGCCATGAGGAGTGGCCCAAACCACTTCAATCAAACTCAGCCGCCCTGAACTCTGCAGGTGCTGCTTTTCCCAGGCAAGTGTGCCTGAGAACCACAGAAGTGGGCCACCCCCCACCCCTGGATTCCAGCACAAATCCCCTGCATGCACCGCTTCTACTGACCAGGGCTCTACAAAGTTTCAGCTCTAGAGGAAATAGCACCAGATCTCTTTTAAGCAGATCAGAGCAGACATACTTAAAACGTGCCACACTCTAGCCAAAGTCCAAATGCTCCCCACTGCAGGCAAGGAGAAGCTCTGCAGGTGACTGACCTGAGGGAAAGAACAGCCGAAACACAGCAGCAGAGTGTGTGCGGCACACACCACACACTTCCCGAAGTGCCAGGCCCTGGACAGTACATGACCTCTTCTTACAAAGCCATTACTCTCGGGAGCAGGAAACATAACATATCTCTCTTCATAACAGAGAAGCCTCTGTTCCTTTCCACAGAGAGGAAAACAGAGACCTAGACAAAGTACGAAGACAGGAATTCTACACACACACACACACACACAACGAAAAAGAGAAGGCCACAGCCAGGGATCTCACAGGACCAGCTGTAAGCAATAAGCTGATACAGAATTTACAGCAACAATCATAAGGATACGAGCTGGGCTTGAGAAAAGTATAGAAGACATCAGGGAGTCCCTTATCACAAAGATAAAAGACATAAAAACTAGTTAGGCCAAAGAAAAAACGCCACAACCGAGACTCTGAGCTGACTGGATGCACTGACCGCAAGGCTGGAAGAAGGACAGGAATGAGTGAGGGAATTCAGATAAAATCATGGAAAATAATGACGCTGGAAATAAACGGGAAAAAGGTACTGGATCATGAATGTAGACTTAGGAGAGTCAGTTACTCCATAGGCCAAAATAACATTCTAATCACAGGAGTCCCGGAAGAAGAGAAGGAAAAGGGGATAGAAGCTTTACTCAAGGAAGTTATAGCTGAAAACTTTCCTAATCTGGGGAAAGAAACAGACATCCGAATCCAGGAGGCACAGAGATCTCCCAACAAAACAGCAAAAGCAAGCCACCAGCGGAGACTTATTATAAGTCAAAAGGTGAAATATAGAGATTTTAAAAACCCTAACAGCAGCAAAATATCAGCCCCAATGGAGAAAAGGTGAGAGTTTCTTCTATGGTCAGGAACAAGACAGGGCTGTCCTCTGTCACCATTGCTAGTTCAGAGTACTGAAAGTCCCAGCCTCAGCAATCAGACAACAAAGAGAAATAAAAGGCATTCCAATTGTCAAGGAAGTAGTCAAACTTTAATTATTCACAGACAACATGATACTCTATGTAGAAAATACAAGAGATGGGGCACTTGGGTGGCTGTCAATTAAGCATCTGCCTTCAGCTCAGGTCATGATCCCAGAGTCCTGGTATTGAACACCACATGGGGCTCTCTGCTGAGCAGGGAGCCTGCTTCTCCTCTCCCCCTGCTTCCAGCTCTGCCTACTTGTGATCTATCTATCAAATGAAATTTTTTTAAGGAACAAAGGGAGGAAGAGAGAGAGAGAGAGGAAAGAAGGAAGGAAGAAAGGGAGAGGGAAAAAGGAAGGGAAAAGAAAACACAAAAGACTCCACCAAAAACTTGGTAGAACTGATAAAATGAATAACACTACAGTTTGCAACATCAAACTAGAGAAATCTATTGCACTGGGTGTGGTGCATAAATAATCTTGAAACACTGAAAAAATAAAATAAAAGAAATCTATTGCATTTCTATGTAGCAAAATTAAGCAGCAGAAAGAAAAATCAGGGAAATTCAACTCAAAACCACATTGAAATACCACCTTACACCAGTTAGAATGGAAACAAATAATTTTGGAGAAGTTGTGGAGAAAGGGGACCCCTCTTACACTGCTGATGGGAATGCAAGTTGGTGCAAGTGCTTTGGAAAACAATGTGGAGGTTCCTCAAAACATTTTTAAAAAAGAGCTACCCTAGGACCCAGCAATTGTGCTATGGGGTATTTACCCCAAAGATACAGATATAGTGAAAAGTAGGGGCATCTGCACTCCCATGTTCATAGCAGCAATGGCCACAGTCGCCAAACTGTGGAAGAAGCCAAGGTGTCCTTCAACAGACGAATGGATAAAGAAGATGTGGTCCATGTATACAATGGAATACTACTCAGCCATCAGAAAGGATGAATACCTACCATTTGCATTAGACATGGATGGAACTGGAGGGGATTATGCTGAGTGAAATAAGTCAAGCAGAGAAAGACAATTATCATCTGGTTTCACTTATATGTGGAGCATAAGGAATAGCACAGAGGACATTAGGAGAAGGAAGTGAAAAGTGAAGGGGGAGGAGTCAGAGGGGGAGACGAACCATGAGAGACTATGGACTATGGGAAACAAGCTGAGGATTTCAGAGGGGAGGGGGTAAGGGGATTGGTTAATCCGGTGGTGGGTATTAAGGAGGGCACGGATTGCATGGAGCACTGGGTGTAATGTGCAAACAATGAATCATGGAACACAATATCAAAAACTAATGATGTAAAAAAAAAAAAAAACCTAATGATGTACTGTATGGCGACTAACATAACAATCAAATTTTAAAAATTAAAAAGAAAGAAAAATCAAGGATTTGCTTCCATTTACTGTACATTAAAAAAAAAACCATAAGACTGCTAGAAATAAGCCTAACCAAGGGGTAAATGATCTGAAAACTATACACTTATGAGAGAAATTGAAGATGACACAAAGAAACGGAAAAACATCCCATGCTCGTGTTCTGGAAGAACACATATGGTTAAAAGGACTATACTGCCATAAGCAATCTACACATTTAATGCAATCCTGATCAAAATACCACTAGCATTTTATAGAGCGTTAGGTCAAAGAGGTTATTGCCTGTGTTCTCTAAGATTTTGATGGATTCCTGTCTCACACTGAGGTCTTTCATCTATTTTGAGTTTATCTTTGTATGTGGTGTAAGAAGTCATCCAGTTTCTGCCTGCTGCTGTCCAGTTCTTCCAACACTATTTTTCGACAAGAGTCTCCTTTTTCGTTGGATGTTCCTGCCTTGTCAAAGAGTACTTAGCTACAGAGTTGTGCATTCATTTCTGGGTTCTCTATTCTGTTCTATTGATCTATATGTCTGTTTTTGTGCTGGTACCCTACTATCTTGATCTCCACAGCTCTGTAATGTGGCTCGAAGTTCAGAATTGTGATTTTCTTTTCCAAAATTTTGCTTTGGTTATTTGGGATCTTTAGTGATCACATACAAATTTTAGGATTGTTCATTCTCAGGGCGCTGTTCTCTGAGGGCGCACTGAGAAAGACCTCCCTCTCTGAAAGGGGCTCTGGAAATGAAAAAGCAAAATTCTAGGTAGGGCACTGTGGTCTCAGGATACGAGGAGCCACAGAGTGGAAGGTGGTGTCTGAACCAGTGCACTGCCCCAGCAGAGGAGCCAGGAAGCTGGTTGTCGTCAGTGAGCCCAGGAGGGGGCTGTCAGCTCAGATGGCCATAAACCTCGAGCTGCTGCGCTGGTGGATAATCGCTCTTTTCCTGAACAGGCTGAAAAAGTCTAGAACCTGTGCCCAACCAGGCAATAGCTACCAGATGGTAGCAGCCCAGACAGGACATTAGAGAGGCACCCAGACATGACCCAGGAGTCTAAGGTGCCCATGCACGCAAGCCCACTGCCACTCATGGTTTCAGAGTCACAAAAGGCAATGGCACTCCCAGGACCCTGGGACTACCTCCGAGGGAGTTGCAGTGGGCACGCACCACAAGAGGCTATGCTTTGGGGCACCTACAGACGTGGAGACTGTTGGCAGACAGAATTTTCGGCTCTGGGCCGGTGGTTTGGGTGTGGCCACCCTTGCTCTGATCTCTAAAGAGGCTCAGAAAGCCGCCAGGGAAGAAAAGCCACCCAGAGGACAGGTTTCCACTGAGCCCATCCCCCTGACACGGTGTGGGGCAACCCTGCCCAGGCAGGGATACCTGAGAAAGAGCGAGGCAGGCCCCTCTCCCAGAAGACAGGTGGGAAGAAAGGTTGACAACAATCCAATGGATCCCATAAGACTGTAAAATCCCAACACCATGGGAAAATAGTATATTGAGCTCCAGGTCTTGCCTCATGACTCAATTTATTTTTCAGATAAAAGTCTTCTATTCTTTTTTTTTCTTTTGGTTACCCTTTTTCTTTTTCATTTTTACTTTTCTCTCATTTCAACTATTTCTCATTTTGATACTTATTATACCAAGTTATATTTCACAGTAGCTTTTTAATTTGTATTTTCTCACACCTACATTTTTATAGATATATGCTTCATTAGTCCTTTCTTCACTCTATCTAATTTTATCCATATATATATATAAGTTTTACTTTCCTTGCAATTTTGGGATGTAGTGACTTCTGACACACAGACCCAAATTCGCCCAGGAACAAGGGGAACACCTCCTTTGTTCCACTGTGAGTTATAGTCCTTCTTCCCCTCCTTTTTAAAAATGTTATTCTTGTGTTTCACTTTGGCTTTATTATTCTGTAATGGCTTCCGGCTACTCTAGATTTTGCTAGGGTGCATCTTGCTTGGGTCATGGTTAATATATTGGACTCATTCACCCACCCATCATTCTCTGGACAGAATAACAAGAGGGAGGAGCTCACACCAAAAAAGAACCAGAGGCAGTGTTCTCCGCCACAAAGCTAATTGATATGGATACAAGCAAATATCAGGGAAAGAATTCAGGAGAGCAATCACAAAGTCAATAGCTAGGCTTGAAAAAAGCATTAGTGACAATACATAATCTCTAATGGCACAAATGAGATCTAATCAGGCCAAACCTAATAACTCTACGAATGACCTGGTTACCCAGAGTCTCTCACGGTTTGTCTCCTTCTCTGACTTCTTCCCATTCCGTTTTCTTTCTGTTCCACATATAAGTGAGAGCATATGATAATTGTCTTCACTGGCTGACTTATTTCACTCAGCATAATCCCATCCAGTTCCATCCATACTGATGCAAATGGTGGGTATCCATCCTTTCCGATGGCTGTGTGATACTCCACTGTATATATGGACCACATCTTCTTCATCAATTTGTCTCTTAAAAAACATCTCGCCTCCTTCCCCCATTTGGTGATTATGGACATTGCTGCTATGAACATTGGGGTGCATGTGCCTCTTCCTTTTACTACATCTGTGCCTCTGGGGTAAATACCCAGTAGTACAATTGCTGGGTCATATGGTAGCTCTATTTTTAAATTTTTTTTAATTATGTTCAGTTAGCCACGATATAACACATCATTAGTTTTTGATGCAGTATTCAACAATTCTTTCGTTATGTATAACACCCAGTGCACACATTTTTTAACTTTTTGAGGACCCTCCATGCTGTTTTCCAGAGTGGCTACACTAGCTTGCATTCCCACCACCAGTGTAAAACGGCTCCCCTTTCTCCGCATCCTCGCCAATATTTGTTATTTCCTGTCTTGTTAATTTTTGCCATTCTGACTGGTGTAAGGTGGGATCTCATAGTTGTTTTGAATTGTATTTCCCTGATGGCTAGTGATATTGAACATTTTTCAATATGTCTGTTATCCATTTGAATGTCTTCTTTGGAGAAATGTCTGTTCATGTCTTCTGCCCATTTCTTGACTGGATTATTTGTTTTTTAAGTGTTAATTTGAGTTCTTTATAGATCTTGGATACCAGTCCTTAATCTGTTATGTCATTTGCAAATATCTTCTCCCTTTCCGTGGGTTGTCTCTTAGTTTTGCTGACTGTTCCCTTTGCTGTGCAGAAGCTTTTTATCTTGATGAACTCCTAAAAGTTCATTTTTGCTTTTGTTTCCCTTGCCTCTAGAGATGTGTCTTGAAAGAAGTTGCTGTGGCTGATGTCAAAGAGGTTACTTCTATCTGATGAGCACTGGGTGTTATATGCAACTACTGAATCATTGAACACTTTATCAGAAATTAATGGTGTAGCAACATGGACGGGACTGGAAGAGATTATGCCGAGTGAAATAAGTCAAGCAGAGAGACTCAATTATCATATGGTCTCACTTATTTGTGGAGCATAACAAATAGCATGGAGGACATTGGGAGTTAGAGAGGAGAATGGAGTTGGAAGAAATTGGAAGGGGAGGTGAACCATGAGAGGATATGGACTCCGAAAAACAATCTGGGGGATTTGAAGTGGCGGGGGGGTGGGAGGTTGGGGAACCAGGTGGTGGGTATTATGGAGGGCATGGATTGCATGGAGAACTGGGTGTGGTGAAAAAAAAATGAATACTATTTTTCTGAAAATAAATAAATTAATTTATTTTTAAAAAACCAATTAAACGAATATATCCCCCCCCAAAAAAAGAAATTAATGGTGTACTGTATGTTGGCTAATCAAACATAATAATAAAAAAGAAAGTTATAAACTGTCTAAAAAATTTAATTAATCAGTTAATTATATTTTTTAAAAGGAAAAAAAATAGAAAAATGTTCTATGTTTATGGATTAGAAGAACAAATTTGGTTAAATGTCTATACTATCCAAAGCAATCTACACATTCAATGCAACCTCTATCAAAATATCATCGACATTTTTCAGAGCTGGAACAAACAATCCTAAAATTTGTATGGAACCAGAAAAGACCCAAAATAGCCAAAGGAATGCTGAAACAGAAGCAAAGCTGTTGGCATAACAATCCTGGACTTCAAAATATATTAAATATATTATAAAGCTCTAGTCATCAAGACAGTATGGAACTGGCACAAAAACAGACACATAGATCAATGGAATAGAATAGAGAACCCAGAAATGGACCCTCAACTCTATGGTCAACTGATCTTCAACAAAGCAGGAATGAATAGCCAATGGGGGGGGCAGTCTCTTCAATAAAAGGTGTTGAGAAAACTGGACAGCCACAATAAAAAAAAAAAAAACCTAAAAAAAAAAAAAAAATTAATTCAAACTGGGTGAAAGACCTAAATGTGAGACAGGAATCCATAAAAAATCATTGACCTCTTTGACCCCAGTCACAGCAAACTTCTTACTAGACACATCTTCAGAGGTAAGAGAAACAAAAGCAAAAATAAACTATTGGGACTTCATCAAGACAAAAAGCCCCAGAATATCAAAGGAAATAACAAAACTTAAAAGGCAACCTACCGAATGGGAGAAGACATTTGCAGATGTTTTGCTAGATAAAGGCTAATATCCATGATCTATAAAGATCTTCTCAAACTCAACACCCAAAAAACAAAAAATCTAATCAAGAAATGGGCAGAAGACATGAACAGACATTCTCCAAAGAAGACACTCTGATGGCCAACAGACACATGAGAAGATGCTCAACATCACTCAGCATCAGGGAAATATGAATCAAAACCACAGTGAGATCCCACTTTATACCAGTGAGAATGGCGGAAATTAACAAGTCAGAAAGCAACAGATGTTGGTGAGGATGCAAAGAAATGGGAAACTCTTACATTGTTAGTGGGAATGCAAGCTGGTACAGCTACTCTGGAAAACAGTATTCAGGTTCCTGAAAAAGTTAAAAATAGAACTACCCTACCACCAAGCAACTGCACCACTGGGTATTCTTCCAAAGCATAAAAAAATAGTGACTTGACTGGGCATATGCACTCCCATGTTTAGAGCAGCAATGTACATAGTAGCCAAAATATGGAAAGAGCCCAGAGGTCCATCAGGAGATGAACAGACAAAGAAAATGTGGTATATGTATATACAATGGAATATTATTCAGCCATAAAAAAGAAAGAAATCTTGTCATTTGCAACAATTTGGATGGAACTAGACAGTATAATGCTAAGCGAAATAAGTCAGAGAAAGACAAATACCATATATTTCACTCATATGAATATAAACAAAAAGAAGGAAAAATAAAATAAGATGAAAACAGTAAGGGAGTCAAATCATTAGAGACTCTTAACTCTACAGAGGGGCTGGGGGGGTGTGCGGATGGGGTAACTGGGTGATGGGCATTAAGGAGGCACTTGATGTAGTGAGCACTGGGTGTTATACGCAAGTAACAAATCACTAAATTCTACCCCTGAAACTAATACACTATATATTAACTGACTTGAAATTAAATAAAATCTAAAAAACAAAAGTGGGCATAGGATATCAAAGTACAGACATGGTTAAAATTGAGACAACTAAATTTGAGCTGAATTTGTTACTGAATTTGAGGTTTGACCCTGCTACCATTCATTCTTCTTGAAGACAAATCTTCCCACACTGCTCTACTTGAGAAAGAAAGCCCAATATCATCTATACAGTAAGAGCATCACATTTACTCCAGCACAATTACAGTCCCTCCCTTCAAAGGCGATCACTATTATGGATTTTGTTTTATCTTTAGAGTTCTTTATTTTATTACATAGTAACATATCTTGACATAAAATGAAATAAGATGCAGTGGGTATTTAAGCTTGACGTATATGGCATTATATGTGTTTTTTTGCAGCTGGTGTTTTCAAGTCCTGTTAAGAAGAATAATTATGCATTAAAGATCATTGTGGTCGTTATCTCTGGACTGTACAAAAACATACTGCCCCTTTCAGGACCTATTTTCACAGAGGCTTCTACCAAATCTTTCACCTGCTGCCACTCTGAAGGCAGGAACAATACTGATTACTGACAACATCTGAGGACTGAGGTGCAGCGGCTTTGAGGAGGTGGCCCAGTGGCACCACCACTCAGGGCAGGGCCCACGAGGGGACATGTCCTCAATTAGCCTTCAACAAACAGTCCTTAATTGTCTTTCTTCTCTGAAAGAGATGACCCCAGAGATTACATTGCCATGTGAACAGAAATAAAACATTGGAAATTTCAATAGCTGTACTAAGTACAGGGACGAAATATCTCATCAGGTCTCCCTTTCAAGTATGACAGAGTCCTTGGGGACCTGGGGCAAATGAGCTCCTCACTATCAGTCCCTGTTCTCAGCCAGCTCAATAATGAGGTCTCCAGGGTCTGCCTTCCTACTTAGGAAGAAGTGTGTACTTTGAGAATCTCTCTAACTACATTTCTAACTTTAAACAACAAACACTGCTCTTTAACCAGGTCCATAGAGATGTCCTCACCATTCTGGGAGAAAGGACAAGCAAATGCCACAGGTCTCTGGCTTCTCAGAAAATAGTGGGGCCACCATCAATAAATCAAACCAAAGTGCTGTGGTCATTCCTCTCTACCCTTCTAGACTGTAACTGTATTATGGGTAAACAAGGTACTTATTTAGGGATTAAGAACCAACTCTATTTTTCACTTAGAGGACAGAAAAAAGCCAAGAAAAATACAAGTCACCAAAGCCTTGGAATCCCTTTTTTTTTTTTTTAGTACAGTTGGCATACAATGTTACATTAGCTTTAGGTGTTCAATATAGTGTTTCAACAATCATATACATTATGAAATGCTCACCATGATGACTGTAGTCACCACTGTCACCATACAATATTATTGACTATATTCCCTATGTTGTACTTTTCATTCCTGTGACCTATTTTAGAACTGGAAGTTTCTGCTTCTTTTTTTTTTTTTAAGATTTTATTTATTTATTTGACAGGCAGAGATTACAAGTGGCAGAGAGGGGACGCCTGGGTGGCTCAGTTGGTTGGACGACTGCCTTCGGCTCGGGTCATGATCCTGGAGTCCAGGGATCGAGTCCCGCATCGGGCTCCCAGCTCCATGGGGAGTCTGCTTCTCCCTCTGACCTTCTCCTCGCTCATGCTCTCTCTCACTGTCTCTCTCTCAAATAAATAAATAAAATCTTTAAAAAAAAAAAAAAGTAGGCAGAGAGAAAGAAAGAGGAAGCAGGCTCCCTGCTGAGCAGAGAGCCCGACGCGGGGCTCAATCCCAGGACCCTGGGATCATGACCTGAGCCAAAGGCAGAGGCTTTAACCCACTGAGCCACCCAGGTGCCCCAAAGCTTCTTAATCCCCTTCTCCTATTCACCCATCCCGCTACCTGCCTCTCTGGCAAACACCAGTTTTTCTTCTGTATTTTTATATCTGTTTCTAGTTTTGTTTGTTCCTTTTTTTTTTTTTTTTTTTTTTTTTAGAATGAAATCTTACCATTCACATCAGTATGGATGGACCTAGTGGGTATTCTTTTTTTTTTTTAATTTATTTATTTGACACAGAGAGAGATCAGAAGTAGGCAGAGAGGCAGGGAGAGAGAGGGGGAGGTAGGCTCCCTGCCGAGCAGAGAGCCCCATGTGGGGCTTGATTCTAAGACCCTGGGATCACGACCTGAGCTGAAGGCAGAGGCTTCAACCCACAGGGCCACCCAGGCGCCCCTAAGTATACTCTTAATACCCTTTACATATTTCGCCCATCACCCCACCCACCTTCCCTCCAGCAATCAATAGTTTGTTTTCTATATTTATTTTCTTTTTTTTGTTTGTCTCTTTTTTATTTGTTTTGTTTCATAAATTCCACTGATGAATGAAATCATACAGCATTTGACTTATTTCACTCAGAATTACACTCTCTAGGTCCATCCATGTTGTCACAGATGACAAGATACCATTTTTTTTTATGGTGAAGGACCTGAATATTATTTCTAAAGAAGACATCCAGAGGGCCAACAGACACATGAAAAGATGCCCAACACCACCAGTCATCAGGGAAATGCAAATCAAAACCGCAATAAGATGTCACCTTTCAACTGTCGGAGAGGCTAAAAGAAAAAGAAAAGAAGTAACAAGTGTTGGTGAGGATGTGGAGATAAGGGACCCCCTGCCCTGCTGGTGGGATGTGAACTGTTCAGCTACTGAGGAAGACAGTACGGATGTTCCTCAAAGAGTTAGATAGCGCATGATTCAGTATTTGCACTACTGGCTATTTAAAACGAAGAAAACAAAAACACTTCTATTTTATTATTTTATTTTATGTTACCTTATTTTGTTAATTCTAGCATAGTTAACCTACAGTGTCACATTAATTTCAGGTGTACAATATAGTGGTTCAACAATTCCATACATCACCCAGTGCTTATCATGACAAGTGGAAAAAAGAAAAAACACCAAAAGGAAAAAGAAATACTAATTCAAAAAAATATAGGCCCCTATGTTTATTGCAGCATTATTTTCAAGAGTTGAGATATGAAAGCTACCCAACCGTCTACTGATAGATGAACGGACAATGAAGTTGTACTATATATATCTATGTATATGTACGCATATCATGGAATATTACTCAGCCGCAAAAATGTACATAGTTTTAGATTTAAAAGACAGAGTATGGGGCACCTGGGTGGCTCAGTGGGTTAAGCCTCTGCCTTGAGCTCAGGTCGTGATCTCAGGGTCCTGGGATCAAGTCCCGCATGGGGCTCTCTGCACAACAGAGAGCGTGCTTCCCCCTCTCTCTCTGCCTGCCTCTCTGCCTACTTGTGATTTCTCTGTGTGTGTGTCAAATAAGTAAATAAAATCTTTTAAATAAATAAATAAATAAAAGACAGAGTACAGGGCGCCTGGGTGGCTCAGTGGGTTAAAGCTTCTGCCTTCAGCTCAGATCCCAGGGTCCCAGGATCAAGACCCACATCGGGCTCTCTCCTCAGTGGGGAGCCTGCTTCCCTCTCTCTCTCTGCCTGCCTCTCTGCCTACTTGTGATCTCTCTCTGTCAAATAAATAAATAAAAATCTTATTTTAAAAAAAAGCATTTTAGGTCACTCACACTTACTGAACTCTTATATTCCAGATACTGTTTTTTAGCACTTTTTTTAATTGTGTTATTTTAGTCACCATACAAATTTTATTTTTTACAGTAAGTTTTAGGATGACTTCTAATATTTTGTATAAAATACAGTTTTAGCTTATTATCAATTAAAATTTGGATATCTTGGATCAATTTTAGTCATAAAACTAGCAGCTAAAACATAAACTACAGTGCCAAACACTATAAGACTTTTGAAAGAAACACCATATGTAAAACTACATCTAAAATATCATGGTGATTTCTCACTGACTGTTCTGTTTGTCACATCTAAGAACACCAATAGCAACATTAAGATTAGTTTTTTAAAGGATATATCAGACTTTTAAGTAACACGTCATTTTTTCTCACATTAACACAATTTTTCTCCTGCATTAATGAGGAAACACTGTAAAAGTACATTTGCTTATATGCGGGAAAAAAAAAGCATTTCAGGGAAGGAGCTAAGATGGTGCAGTAGGAGAACCCTCGGCGTGCCTCATCCACCAAACAACTAGATAAAAATCATACCATACTAAGCACCCAGGAAATCTGTCTGATGACTAATAGAACACACTGCACAGCCAGAGGGAGAGAAGAGGTCACACCGTGGAAAGTGGGAAGCACAGAGACATGGTTTGAGGGAGAAATGGATCATGCGTACAGTGGCGGAGAGGGAGCCCTGGTTGTGGAGAGACGGGACGGGGGGGCGGGGGCATACAGAGGATCACAAAAGGCAAACCATTCCCCAGACCCTAACCGGGAAAACAAGAGGGGCTGGGTTTTGTGCATTCTTAAACCAGCAGGGCTCAAGGTCTGGAGTTTCAGAGTCCATAGAGTGGCCAGCATAGAACTCTGAAGGTGATTCAGTGCCCCTGCAGGGAAGGCAGGCAGGTGACCTAGGGTCGGACGGTGCAATCTGAGGACTGGCTAAGACGCTTCGGGAGAGACTGTTTCCTCTTCCTGTTGCATGACTGAGTGAGGTGGCACAGACTCCCTGAGGACAAAAGGGCTGGCCGTCACCATACCCTTTCCAGCCCCGGAGCATAGACACAGAGTCCTCAACTGAGTGTAGCTAACCTGGACCCCGGCTGTCCAATGTGCTTTGCTCCAAACCCCATACTCCTGTGCTCTGGTGTCACTGCCCATCTGGGTCAAGCATGCAGTCAATCCCAGCACAGCAAAACCACCCTCCAGAAGTCCAGGCTCCCTAGTGTTTAGAGTCTGAAAACTCAGCTGTCCTGGCTGGGCTACAGCCCAAAGTGCACCGCACTGCTCCAGGCAGGCAAACAACCCAGATACACACAGGGTGAAAACAGAAATCTGAAAAATACCGAGGACACACAAAGGGAACGTACTTTTCCAGGAGGCCTCTCCTGATGGCAGCAAGTACGAATGCCTGATGCTGGAGAGGGCTGGTGGCGCTCTTTCCCCTAACCCTTAGCATCAACTAACTTCGGTCAGCAGCACAGCGCCAACTCTGTTGGCTAACACCAAGCAGCACCCCACTGCACTCTGCTACTACTTCTATTGTAGGGCAAGTGTGCCTAAGAACCAGTACAGTGAGCCCCTTCCCCATAAGATCAGCACAATCCCCCTGCACACACCACAGAGCTCTGCAGAGCTACAGCTCTAGTGGAAACAGCATCAGGGTTCTTTTAACAAGCAGACCAGAGTACACCAAGTTAAAATTCGCCACACTCTGGCCAAGGTTCAAACACTCCCCACTGCAGATGAGAAACTCTGTACTGCACTGACCTGAGGGATAGAGCCCTACAACACAGCAGTGGGGTGCAAGCAGCACACACCAGAGACACTTCCTGAAGCACCAGGCTCTGGACAGTAGATGACCTCTTCTTACAAAGCCATTACTCTCAGGAGCAGGAAACATAACGGGCTTTCCTAACACACAGAAGAAGACAGAGACCTAGGCAAAACGCCAACACAGAGGAATTCATCCTGAAAGAAAGAAAAAGAAAAGGTCACAGAGAGGGATCTAATAGAACCAGACATAAGTAACATGCCTGATCCAGAATTTAGAGCAACAATCATAAGGATACTACCTGGGCTTGAGAAAAGCATAAAAGACAACAGAGTCCCTTACTGCAGAAGTAAAGCAGCTAAAAACTAAGCAGGCTGAAATGAGAAATGGAATAACCAAGATTCAAAACCTACAAAGATGGAAGAACCGAAGAAATGAGTAAGTCATATATGAGATAGAATTATGGAAAATAATGACGGTGAGCAAAAGAGGGAAAGAAAATCCGTGACCACAAAAGCAGACTTACAGAACTCAGTGACTCCCTAAAGAATAATATTTCTATCATAGGAGTCCCGGAGGAAAAAGAAATGTAAAACGGGGCAGAAGCTTTACTCAAGGAAATTATAACTGAAAACTTCCCTATCTCGGGAAGGAAACAGACAGCCAAATTCAGGAGGCACACAGAACTCTCCCAAATATGGCAGGCCAGAAGACAGTGGCATAAAATATTCAACATACAAAATGGGAATAATACGCAGCACCAAGCATACTCTATTGAGCAAAGCTTTAAGAGCAGAAGAACAGGATAAACAGATAATAAAAAAGACCTTCCCAGACAAAAACAAAATGAGTTCATGAACGCTAAACCAGCCCCGCAAGAAATTATAAAGGGGACAATCTCAGTTTAGGAAAGAAAGGCCAAATTTTACAAAGCCTTGAAAACAAAGAAAATCTCCAGAGACAACAATAAAACAAATAATAAAAGGGCACCAAATTCCTATCTATCAATTATCACTCTGCATGTAAATGGACTAAATGCTCCAATCAAAAGACACAGGGTATCATAATGGATTTAAAATGAAAAAAAAAAAAGACCTATCTATATGCTGCCTGAAAGAAACTCATCTTAGACAAAAAGACACCTGCAAATTGAAAGTAAGCAGATGGAGAAATGTTTCTTGTGAAAATGGACATGAAAAGAAAGTCAGAGTAGGAATACTTACCTAAGACAAACTGATAAAGAAGATGTGGTCCATACATACAATGACTATTAGCCATCAGAGAGGATGAATATCCAACTTTTGTATCAACATGGACAGGACTAGAGGAGATTATGCTGAGTGAAATAAGTCAAGCAGAGAGTCAATTATTATATGGTTTCACTTATTCGTGGAGCATAAGGAATAACATGGAGGACATTGAGAGAAGGAAAGGAAAGGTGAATTGGGAGAAATCATATGGGGAGATGAACCATGAGAGACTGTGGACTCTGAGAAACAAATGGAAGATTTTGGAGGGGAGAAGGGTGGGGGGTTGGGTGAGCCTGGTGGTAGGTATTAAGGACGGCACATATTGCATGGAGCACTGGGTGTGGTGCATAAATAATGAATCTTGGAACACTGAAAAAATATAATTACAAAAATACAAATTATATTTTAAACCAAAGATTATAACATGAGATGAAGAAAGGCACTATATCATAATTAAAGGGGTCTAGCCAACAAGATCTAAAAACTATACAAATATATGCCCCCAACATGGGAGCATACAAATATATAAACCAATTAATAACAAAATTAAAGAAATATATTGATAGTAATAAAATAACAGGAGGGGACCTTAATACCCCACTTACAGCAATAGATCATCTACACAGAAGATCAACAAGGAAACAAGGGTTTTGAATGACACACTGAACCAGATGGACTTAACAGATACATTCAGAGAATTTCATCCTAAAGCAGCAGAATACATATTGTTTTTGAAGGTATGGAACATTCTCCAGAACAGATCACATACTGGGTTCACAAACTCATGTCTCAACCATTACCAAAAAATTGAGATCATTCCATGCATATTTTCAGACCACACTGCTATGCAACCTGAAGTCAACTATAAGAAGAAATTTGGAAGGATCACAAACACATGGAGGTTAAAGAACATTCTACTAAAGAATGAATGGGTCAACCAGGAAATTAAAGAAGAAATTAACAAATATATGGAAACAAATGGAATTGAAAATATGATGGTCCAAAAACCGAGATGCAGCAAAACACTCTCAAGAGGGAAACAGCAATAGAGGCCTACATCAGAAATCAAGAAAAATCTTAAATACACAATCAAACCTTATAACTAAAGGAACTAGAAAAAGAAAAAACATGAAGCCAAAGGTCAACAGAAGAGAAAAAATAAATTTTAAAACAAATAAATGGGGTCACCTGGGTGGCTCAGTGGGTTAAGCCTCTGCCTTCAGCTCAGGTCATGATCTCAGAGTCCTGGGATCCATTCCCATATTGAGCCCCATGCTTAGTGGGGGAGTCTCTCAGCAGGGAGCCTGCTTCCTCCTCTCTCTCTCTGCCTACCTCTCTGCCTACTTGTGATCTCTGTCAAATAAATAAAAAAAATCTTTAAAAAATAAAAAAATAAAACAAATAAATGTTACAGAAATTAAAGAAAAAACAGTAGAAAAGATCAATGAAAGCAGGAAACGTTTCTTTTAAAAAATTAATGTAATGGATAAACTCCTAGACAGAAATGAAAGAAAAGAAAAAGAACCCAAATAAATAAAATCACAAATTAGAGAGGTTAATTCCTAACCACCACCACAGAAATACAATTATAAGAGAATATTATGAAAAATCATATGCCAACAAGCTGGACAATCTAGAAGGAATGGGGAAATCACCAGAAACATGTAAATTACCTAAACTACAACAGAAAGAAATGGAAAACTTGAACAAACTGATAATGAGCAAAGAAAAAGACTCAGTTATCAAAAATCTACCAACAAACACAAGTTCAGGGCCACATGGTTTCACAAGCAATTCTACCAAACATTAAAACAAGAGTTAATACCTATTCTTCTCAAACTATTCCAACAAATAGAAATGGAAGGGAAAATTCCAAATTCATTCTATGAGGCCGGAAAAACCCTAATTCCAAAACAACAAAGCTCCCCCTCAAAAAAGAGAGAGAAAGAGAGCTAGAGGCCAATATCCCTGATGAACATGGATCCAAAAACTGTCAACAAATACTAGCAAATTGAACCCAATGATACATTAAAAGAATCATTACAAAAAAAAAAAAAAAAGAATCATTCACTGGGGCACCTGGGGCTCAGTCAGTTAAGCATCTGCCTTCAGCTCAGGTCATGATTTCAGGATCATGGGATTGAGCCCCATATCAGGCTCCCTGCTCAGCAGGGGACCTGCTTCTCTCTCTCTCTCTCTTTCTCTCTCTCCCTCTGCCACTCCCCCTGCTCATGCGCTCTCTCTCTCTTCTAATAAATAAATTAAATATTTTTTAAAAATCACTCACCAAATCAAGTGGAATTTATTCCTGTGTTGCAAGGTGGTTCAATATTCACAAAACATACAATGTGATACACTACATAAATAAAAGAAAGGAAAAGAACCATAGAATCCTCTCAACAGATGGAGAAAAAGCATTTGGCAAAATACAGCAATGTTTCTTCATAAAAGCCCTCAACAAAGTAGAGATAGAGAGAACACACCTCAACTTATAAAAGCCACATACAAAAGACCTACAACTAATATCATTCTCAATGTGGAAAACAGACAGTCTAACTCTACAGGCAGGAACAAGACAAGGGTGTTCACTCTCACCAGTTATTTGACATAGTACTGAAGATTGTAGCCTCACCAATCAGACAACAAAAAGAAATGAAAGCATCCAATCATGGAGGCAAAGTCAAATATTCACTATTTTGCAGATGACATGATACTCTATGTAAAAAACACGAAAGAACCCACCAAAAAATTGCTAGACCTAATACATGAATTCAGCAAAGTTGCAGAATACAAAATTAATGTGCAGAAGTCTTTTGCATTTCCATGCACCAAGAATGAAGCAGGGGAAAAGAAATCAAAGAACCACTCCCATTTGCAATGCTACCAAAAACAATAAGATACCTAGGAATAAACTTAACCAAAAAAAGTTAAAGATCTCTACTTTAAAAACAATAGAAAACTTATGAAAGAAATTGAAGGTGACACAAAGAAATGGAAAAATATTCCATGCTCATGGATTGGAAGAACAAACGTTGTTAAAAATGTCTATTTTTAACTACGTTAAAACAATCTACACATTTAAAGCAATCCCAATAAAATAACACCAGCATTCTACACAGACCTAGAAAAAAACCCTAAAATTTGTATGATACCACAAAAGACTCTGAATACCCTAAACAATCCTTGAAAAAGCAGAGCAAAGCTGGAGGCATCATGACTGTGGACTGACTACAAACCATATTATAAATACGCAGTCATCGAGAAAGTATGGTACTGACAAAAAAAGACACACAGATCAATGGAACACTCAACTCTAGGGTCAACTAATCTTCCACAAAACAGGAAAAAATATCCAATGGAAATCTCTCCAACAAATGGTGTTGGGAAAACTAGACAGCAACTTATTGAAGAATGAAACTAGACCACTTTCTTACACCACACACAAAAATAAACTCAAAATGGATGAAAAAACTAAATGTGCTACAGGAAACAAATCAAAATCTTTGATATCAGCCACAGCAACCTCTTTGACCTTGGCTGTAGCAACTTCTTACTAGACACGTCTCCAGAGGCAAGGGAAACAAAAGCAAAAATAAACTATTGACACTTCACCAAATTAAAAGGTTCTGCATAGCAAGGGAAATAATCAACAAAAATAAATGACAGGCTACAAAATGGGAGAAGATATTTGCAAATATCTTCTCAGATAAAGGGCTACTATACAAAATCTATAAAGAACTTATCAAACTCAACACCCCCCCCCAAAAAAAAAATCAGTCAAGAAATGGACAGAAGACATGAATAGATATTTCTCCAAAAAAGACATACAAATGGCCAACAGACACATGAAAAATGCTCAACATCATTCAGCATCAGGGGAACTATGAATCAAAACCGCAATGAGATACCAACACATAGCAGTCAGAATGGCTGCCGTTAACAACTCACAACAGATGTTGGCAAGGACGTGGAGAAAGGGAAATCTCTTACACTGCTGGTGGGAATGCAAGCTGGTAAAACCACTCTGGGAATAGTATGGAGATTCCTCAGAAAGGAAAAAAACAGAGCTAACCTACTAGGTATTTATACAAAGGATACACAAATACTGATTCAAAGGGGCACTTGCACCCCAATGTCTATAGCAGCAATGTCCACAATAGACAAAATACAGAAAGAGCCCAGATGTCCATCAGCAGATGAATGGATAAACATCTGCAAATCAATCCATGTGATAGAACAAATCAGTAAGAGAGAAGAGAGGACCACATGGTCCACTCAATTGATGCAGCAAAAGCATTTGACAAAATCCAGCATCCATTCCTGATTAAAACGCTTCAAAGTACAGGGATAGAGGGAACATTTCTGAACTTCATAAAATCTATCTATGACAAACCCACAGCAAATATGATCCTCAATGGGGAAAAGCTCACAGCCTTCCCGTTGAGATCAGGAATACAACAAGGATGCCGACTCTCACCACTCTTGTTCAACATAGTATTAGAAGTCCTAGCAACAGCAATCAGACAACAAAGAGAAATAAAAGGTATCCAAGCTGGCAATGAAGAAGTTAAACTCTCTCTCTTCGCAGATGACATGATTCTTTATATGGAAAATCCAAAAGACTCCACCCCCAAACTACTAGAACTCATACAGCAATTCAGCAACGTGGCAGGATACAAAGTCAATGTGCAGAAATCAATGGCTTTCTTATACACTAACAATGAAAATACAGAAAGGGAAATTAGAGAATCAATTCCATTTACTATAGCACCAAGAACCATAAGATACCTGGGAATAAACCTAACCAAAGAGGTAAAGGATCTATGCTCGAGGAGCTACAGTACACTCATGAAAGAAATTGAAGACACAAATAGATGGAAGACCATTCCATGCTCTTGGATCGGAAGAATAAACCTTGTTAAAATGTCTATACTGCCTAGAGCAATATATACTTTTAATGCCATTCCGGTCAAAATTCCACCGGTATTCTTCAAAGAGCTGAAGCAAATAATCCTAAAATTTGTATGGAATCAGAAGAGACCCCGAATAGCTAAGGAAATGCTGAAAAACAAAAATAAAGCTGGGGGCATCACGTTACCTGATTTCAAGCTTTATTACAAAGCTGTGATCACCAAGACAGCATGATACTGGCATAAAAACAGACACATAGACCAGTGGAACAGAGTAGAGAATCCAGATATGGACGCTCAACTCTATGATCAAATAATCTTCGACAAAGCAGGAAAAAATATACAGTGGAAAAAAGACAGGCTCTTCAATAAATGGTGCTGGGAAAATTGGACAGCTATATGTAGAAGAATGAAA
>NC_081561.1:26108047-26127557 GCF_022355385.1 Mustela nigripes | reverse complement strand
TGTAGCAACATGGATGGACTGGAAGAGATTATGCTGAGTGAAATAAGTCAAGCAGAGAGAGTCAATTATCATATGGTTTCACTTATTTGTGGAGCATAACAAATAGCATGGTGGACATGGGGAGTTAGAGAGGAGAAGGGAGTTGGGGGAAATTGGAAGGGGAGATGAACCATGAGAGACTATGGACTCTGAAAAACAACCCGAGGGTTTTAAAGGGGCGGGGGGTAGGAGGTCAGGGTACCAGGTGGTGGGTATTATAGAGGGCACAGATTGCATGGAGCACTGGGTGTGGTGCAAAAATAATGAATACTGTTATGCTGAAAATAAAAAATAAATAAATAAATAATTTAAATTGAAAAATATCTGTAGTGCAATTCTATTTATATAAAACTGTCTACCTTTGAGTGTATGCATGTTTTTGCTTGTGAATAAAGAAGGTGAAGGGATATACGCCAAAAATAAAAAATGAATAAAAAATAAAAGTAAAAAAAAAAAAGATGTGTGTGTGTGTGTGTGTAATGGAATATTATGCAGCCATCAAAAGGTTGAAGTCTTGCTATTTTCAAGAATGTGGATGAAACTAGAGGGTATTATGCTAATCAAAATAAGTGAATTGGAGAAAAATAAATACCATATGATATCAGTCATATGTAGAATTTAAGGAACAAAACAGTTGAACACAGGGAAGGAGGGCAATTCATGAAATGAGCACCGGGTGTTACATGCACCTGATGAATCACTGATCTCCACCTCTGAGACTAACAATATATTATATGTTAATTAATTGATTTTAAATTTTTTTAAAAAGAAGAGAAAATGCAGGGCGCCTGGGTGGCTCAGTGGGTTAAAACCTCTGCCTTCGGCTCAGGTCATGATCTCAGGGTCCTGGGATTGAGCCCCACATCAGGCTCTCTGCTCAGCAGGGAGCCTGCTTCCCCCTCTCTCTCTCTGCCTGCTTGTGATTTCTTTCTGTCAAATAAATAAATAAATAAATAATCTTAAAAAAAAAAGGAAGAGAAAATGCTTAGATTCAGAAGAGCGACATCATCAATACATCAAAAGAGGAGCTTTCTACCACCTCCTAGCAAAATAACACTGCTAGTGACACAAGCAACAGATGACAGTGCTTTGTGCCATCCTGCAGACCAGCAGAGAAGTCCCAGCACACTGTCAGAGCAGAGACCAATCCAAGACTGAATGCCCTGCAGAGCAGGTTCCCTCTACTACCCGTGTCACCTTAAACCCGCAACAGCGAGTTGCAAGAGCGACCTTCTCAGCCTACGACTTCTCCTTTGGGGTAGTGGGAACTAGTGAGTGAGCGCCTGGGTTTCCCAGCTGGGCAGGCTGCTCATGCACTGCTGGTGGGAATGTAAATTGGGTGGCTACCATGGAAAATAATATGGAGGTTCCTCAAAACATTAAAAATAGGATGACCCTATGTTCCAGCAATTCCACTTCTGAATATTATTCTCAAGAAAACAAAAACACTAATTTGAAAAGATATACACACCCCATGTTCATTGAAGATGTAAGTGTCCATTGATAAAGAAAATGTAGTATTACGTATTCCACAGAATATTGTTCAGCCATTAAAAAATGAAATTTTGGGGTTTCTGGGTGGCTCAGTCATTTAAGGGTCTAAATCCTGATTTCAGCTCAGGTTATGATCTCAGGGCCATGAGATCAGCCCCAGGCCTGCCTCTGACCTCAGCATGGAGTCTGCTTTAGATTCCCAAGCCGCCTCCCTCTCTCTTCCCTTCTCTACCCCAGCTCATTCTCTCTCTCTCTTTCTCTCTCTCTTAAAAGATATAAATAAATAAAATCTTTTTTAAACATGAAATTTTGTCACATGTGACCACGTGGATAGTTCTTGAGGGAATAATGCTAAGTGAAAAAAGTCAGACAAAGGGGCACCTGGGTGACTCAGTGGGTTAAGCCTCTGCCTTCGGCTCAGGTCATGATCCCAGGGTCCTGGGTTCGAGCCCCACATCGGGTGCTCTGCTCAGCGGGGAGCCTGCTTTCCCCCACCCCCCAGCCTGACTCTCTGCCTACTTGTGATCTCTGTCAAATAAATAAATAAAATGTTAAAAACAAAAGTCAGACAGAAAAAGATAAATACCATATGACCTCAACAATGTGTAAAATTAAAAAAAAAAAAAGTTTAGACACAGAGAACAGAGGTTGCCAGAAGCAGGGGTGGGTGAAATGGTGAAGGGGATCAAAAATTGTTATAAAACAATTAACTGATTAGGATCTAAGGTACAGAATGGTGACTATAATTAATAATACTGTATTGCATATTTAAAAGTTGCTCAGAGAGTAGATCTTTTTTTAAGATTTTATTTATTTGGGAGCAAGTAAGAGAGAGAGAGAGAGAGCATGAGCAGAGGGGAGGGCAGAGGGAGAGGGAGAAGCAGGCTCCCTGTGGAGCAGGGAGCCCAATGCGGGACTCAATCCCAGGGTCCTGGGATCATGACCTAAGCCAAAGGTAGATGCTTAACAGACTAAGCCACCCAGGCATGCCTCAGAGAGTAGATCTTAAAAATTGTTATCACAGGGGCGCCTGGGTGGCTCAGTTGGTTAAGCTGCTGCCTTCAGCTCAGGTCACGATCCCAGCGTCCTGGGATCGAGTCCCACATCCTGGGATCGAGTCCCACATCAGACTTCTAAAAATAAATAAACATTTCAGAACCTTAGTATCTTTCTCATTTCAGAATACAGAAGGATTTCTTTTTTTCTTTTCCAAGATTTTATTTACCTATTTGACAGAGAGAGAGAGAACAAGCGGGGAAATGGCAGGCAGAGGGAGAAGGAGAAGCAGGCATAGACAGAGAGAAAAACAGACTCCCCACTAAGCATGGGGCTCAATATGGGAATGGATCCCAGGACTCTGGGATCATGATCTGAGCCGAAGGCAGATGCTTAACCGACTGAGCCACCTAGGTGCCCCTAGAGAAGGACTTCTTAAAGACCAATTAAAAGATTATTCCATGTTTCACACTGAAAAAATAAAATTAACTTAAAAAAAGATTCTTCCATGTTTTAATTTACAAATCCTGATGACCAAGAGACTTTTTTTTCTATTTTTTATTATGTTATGTTAGTCATCATAGGAGAATTTTTTTTTTAAATGTTATTTATTTATTTGACAGACAGAGATCACAAGTAGGGAGAGAGACAGGCAGAGAGAGACGGAGAAGCAGGCTCCCTGCCAAGCAGAGAGCCCGATGCGGGGCTTGATCTCAGGACCCTGGGATCATGACCTGAGCCGAAGGCAGAGGCTTTAACCCACTGAGCCACCCAGGCGCCCTGGAGACATATTTTTTAAAGTAAAATGTCAAGCAACAAATTAAGAGAAAATGTTGCAAAGCACACAAGCAACAGATAGTTAAAAGCAATTATAAAGAACCCTATCAATTAAGGAGGAACAAATCAGAAGCAATGCCAAAGAACAACTGTCAGAATCTACAAACAGGTTTTTCATAGAGGGACAACTGTACATAGCAGTAGGGATATGGAAATGTCGTCAATATCATTAGTGATTAGGGAAATGAACATCAAGGCCACAACTCGATAGCATTTACAATTTTTCAGATGGCAATGATTTAAAAGTCTGCAACACCAGGCATTAGAGAAAATGTAAGTTAATGGAATAATTCATACAAAACTAGCATACGATAAATTGATAGAACCACTCTGGAGGAAACTGCCTTCTGAAGTTCGCTCATCTCCTAACCGGCCATCCCTGTCCTAGGCATACACACAAAAGACCTTCCTGCATACAGGACCCAAGAGACATTAAAAAAAAAAATCATTCTTCCCAATGCCTTTCATATAAGCCAAGAACTGTAACCAGAATGAGAAGAGATAAAATAACTGTCATATAGTCACAAACGGAATATCACACAGTAGTAGAAATAAATGAACCACACCTACACTAACTAGACTGGAACCCCACAGACAGAGTGTTGGTGAAGAAAGGAAAGTCCCAAAAGCACATATAAGATGTGATACCTTTTGTGGAAGTTCAAATAAACTAATCTTTAAAATTCATGCCATTTATGGGGCGCCTGGGTGGCTCAGTGGGTTAAAGCCTCTGCCTTCGGCTCAGGTCATGTCCCAGAGTCCTGGGATCGAGCTCATCGAGCTCCGCATCCGGCTCTCTGCTCAGCAGGGAGCTTGCTTCTCTCTCTCTGCCTGCCCCTCTGCCTACTTGTGATCTCTGTCTGTCAAATAAACAAATAAAGTCTTTTAAAAAAATAAAATAAAATAAAATAAAATACATGCCATTTAGACATCAGACAGTGACATGTGGATGCGCATGAGTTGATACACAAATCACATTCTAATGCAAGTGCGTGATGAACACAAAACTCAAGATCACCTGGGGGTCAGGTAGGAACAAGAGAGTGTAAAGGCACAGGGGTAGCTACAGGCTCGTAGTAAGACCCCAGCTCCCGAGCTGAGCGGTACACTGCGTGAGCGGCACACTGCATGTGCTCATGCTACTGTTTTTAACTCGCTGAAACGGAACAAAGATGGTATGGCTCATGACTCACATGTTTATGATTATTTTTATTTTTTTTTTTAAGATTTTATTTATTTATTTGACAGTAGATGGAGAGGCAGGCAGAGAGAGAGAGAGAGAGAGGGAAGCAGGCTCCTCGCTGAGCAGAGAGCCCGATGCGGGACTCGATCCCAGGACCCTGAGATCATGACCTGAGCCGAAGGCAGCAGCCCAACCCACTGAGCCACCCAGGCGCCCCTTATGATTATTTTTAAAAAAACATTTTCTTTCCTGCAAACACAACTCCTAGATGATTGCCTACTATTCTCCAATTTAAAAGTTCAATTAAATGTGTTTATTTTTATAGACATGGTTTACATTGTATTTTCAATCTTCAATAGTAAATTTCATACATAAATAAGTTCATCTCTGAAATTAATTTCCATGGAGGAAATCTAAAAGGAAAACTCAAGAAAAAAGAACAAGTGAAACCCGATGTCTTAAGGGAAGCTTTCCTAAAATAATTGCTTGGCTGAGCCTCTGACCACAGTCTAAGATTTGTTAATCACCTCTGTGGGGCACCAGTCCCCAGGTCTACAGCACATCAACATCTACAGTCCTACATAAACACTTCCTGGAGTACACTCAGACCAGCAGAGGGCTCTCCTGGTTTAAACGGGCAGAGACCCACCTACAAATGTGTCCAACAGGAGTGTACACAAAAGACTACAAATATCCCATCAAAAAAAAATTCAACAAACCAAATTCATCAAATTTTCCACCAGTCCCACATGTAGTTTTTCTCCAACATCCACATTAAAGAATTCACCGAATCTTAGTTCAGCTGGTGCATTTCAATGCAAATGTGATTGTGGTATTGGTATTGGTACAAGAGAATGGGAGCTAATCAGTATTTCATGGACTCAGTAAGCTGCCGAACAAGAATCCTTCTGATGACCCACGCAACGAAGGCTCACCATCACGGGAACATGGGTATCAACGGACTACATGAGAAACCAACAGCTGTGAATTCTTCCCTCCTCAAAGGTAAATGTGCTCTAGTTTTGTTTCTAGTTTTCCCTCCACACCATTCTATACTTCAAATTATGTTTAAATACATTTGCTTCTATTCTCTTATATTTCACTGGAAAAAGGAACACTAGAAACTAAAGTCCAGGGGTGCCTGAATGGCTGAGGAAACATCTGCCTTCAGTTCAGGTCGTGATCCCAGGGTCCTGGGATCCAGCCCTGCCTGGAATGTCCCTGCTCAGTGGGGAGCCTGCCCCCTCCCTCCCCACCTACCTGCGCGGATACACAAATCAACTCCACCTGCTCATGCTTTCCTCATTCTTGCTCACTCACTCTCTCTCTCTCTCTCTCTAATAAAGAAATAAAATCTCTTTAAAAAAAAAAAAAGGAAGAAACTGGTCCATACCATGCTATGCTATTAGAAACTGAAGTCCATACCATTAAAACTGAAAATCCGTTTCAGTGGAAATAACATGTGCCTCGTTTTAACATCCATTTCTTCAGCTTGCACTCTCCCCTTTTTAGTATTATGTTCACTTGTGTATTAAAATTATAAAAATAGCTAAAAGTTGAGACCCAAGCCTTAAACCAATATAGAAATCTTTACAACCATAAAGGAAAAGTCCTATATTTTGATTCGCAACATTAAATTACATAATGTGCAATTTCAGGTTTGACACATTTAATCAGAATTCCTGGGACCTTATGTGACCCAAAGCTTAAACTGAGCCAGTGATGCTTTGAACCTGCAAAACCTAGCTAATGTGTGTTTTAGAAACTGTACGTGCATTGTGAATGCTCCCAGCCTTCTTCAGTTGTACAGCATACCTAGAGGATGTGCTCACTTCCCAACTTGCTAACTGAAGGCATTCAGTAAATCATGGTAAGTCCAATCAATCGCAACCAAAGAAGCGTGGTAATTAAACATCATACAGTGTTAGGAAGAGCTGAGAGCCATCAAACACTTACTATGGAAACGTAAACCTAAGAGCATATTTGATACTAGGCTCTAATATTGAAGGAAACTCAAAAGACATATAAACAATTTTTAATGAGCAGTATTGTCTAGAGATCCATATTTTGATAATCAACCTATTAAAAGACAAGGGGTTGATTACTATAAACATCAGGCTAGTGACTATTTTGGGGAAAGGAAGAAGTAATGATTGGGCGGCAACTGGAAGAAGCTCCTGGGGTGCTTGTCATGGTTCAACTTCTTGATCTGCCTGTTGGCTACAAGAAATTCACCTTAACTCATCAGACTTTTGCTTTTCTCTCTATATTCTGTTGTATAACAAAACTGTTCCTTTTTTTTTTTTTTTTTTGACAGACAGAGATCCCAAGTAGTTGGAGAGGCAGGCAGAGAGAGAGAGAGAGGAGGAAGCAGGCTTCCCACTGAGCAGAGAGCCTGATGCAGGGCTCGATCCCAGGACCCTGGGACCATGACCTGAGCCGAAGGCAGAGCTTAACGCACTCAGCCACCCAGGTGCCCCACAAAACGGTTCTTTTAATGAAGTCTTGTTGAATTGACTTATTCCATGTTATTCCCAGAATAAAGAAAAAGAGCCAGTGCCTGGATGTAGGGGTGACGCACTGATTAAAGGACAGCTATGAAACTCTGCAAACAGGAGTTGTGTGAACATTCTGTAGGAGACCTCGTTCCTAGAGCAGAAGAGCGGATCCTGCTTTCTGAGTCTACTTCAGCTCTAAATTTCTGTGGCCTCTGAATCCCCACACTATTCCACCTTAAGGGGCAAAGAACTCTAGGGCATTTTGTAGTCAAGGCATGCTGGGAGCTAAGTCCTCTGTCCTCCCCTGCCTCTGGGTTTATCAGTTCAGTATGTGTACCGTGTGTTTCACTTTGTGTACATGAGTGTCTATGCATTTAAAAAGTCATACAGATGTAAAATTTTAAGCATTCCTAGTTTAGTTCTAGCCTATCACAGTAATATCAGTATGAAAAACGAAGAGAACAGGGGTAAACAGAATAATAATTTGTGGGTAGATGAATACAATTTTTAATTTTGAGAATTAAATATAAACCAAGCTCTGTTCCTAGTGTTTTCACAAATACTAACCCACAACACCTCCCTTTGAGGAATATTATTGTCTTTACTGAACATACAGAGAAATCTGATGTGCAAACACTTTACATATATTGCCCAAGGACACATTACCTCCAAGTAGTGAGCCTGGGCTTTGACACCAAGCTCTGAGTCCAGAATTTGTGCACTTAAGCACTATGGCCAACTTAGCTGACACCCACCACATAAACACATTAAATTTCCATGTTGTATTTAGAAAATATATATCCCTATCTCATACTACTTAGTAATAACAGCTCCTTTTCATGATACATTTTCAAGTTCTAACTAAACTGCTTAAAACAAATACTGTAGGTAATTTAATTTACCTTACTTTACTGTAACTGCAGCAAATAAATGTATCAGTCCTTGTCCCCAAACATACTATGAATACTAAGTACCCCAGGTCTGACATTCATGATCAGAAATTATATGCATAGGGCACCTGAGTGGCTCAGTGGGTTAAGCAGCGGCCTTAGGCTCAGGTCATGATCTCAGGGTTCTGGGATCGAGTCCGCATCGGGCTCTCTGCTCAGTGGGGAGCCTGCTTCCCTGTCTCTCTGCCTACTTGTGATCTCTGCTATCAAATAAATAAATAAAGTCTTTTTTTAAAAAAAAGAAATTACATGCATAAAACACTTATAAACCAAAAAAAAACCTTAAAAGATTATAAATGATTCAAAGATTAAACATTCCATCTATTTAATGATATATTCAGAAATAGTGAAATTTATGTTCTCCTAATCCCTTTTCTGTAATCTTTCAGAATTGAAATGAGGTTTACCTATAGAGTTCCAAAGAAACCAGAGGATTGATTCATATATTTGGTAAAGGCCGTGCAGAGAACTCACTGACTACTTACTGAGCTACATCTTGTTCGAGTGACCGATCTTCTAATGGTCAGGTGAGCAGGAGCTGACACAGGTGGTTGCTGTGTGTGAGTGGTAGCCAATGTTTCTGGAATCCGTTTTTAACTCTACAAGTCAGTAGGCTGTTTATACGGTGTGACAGCGGTCATGAAAGGTATTCCTAGAAACACATGGCCTCTGTACATGGAAATGAAGGTTAAAAGGAAAGACAGCATTTTCCTGGCACCAAAAAAGATCAGTATAATTGGGAACACCAAAATACACAGGAGAGCTGTGTCTGCAATGACGAATAGGAGGGGAGACAAGAGGAAGAGGTTGTGGGGACGGTGATAGCGATGGCTGGAATGAACACATCCAGAAGTTAATATGGAAAGTGATCCTGCTACCAAATAGTGCAGCTTATTCCAAGAAAATGGGTCATTTAACTTTTTATCTTAAACTCCTTTCCTTGACAAGGGAAAAATTTGTCATGCATTCAAGAAGGAACAACACCTCAAAATATATCCCGCTCTTCAATTATAACATTAACTTCATGAATTTCTTAATTAACAAAAATACACAGAACCATAGGAGTCATGGTATATTAAACCCTTTCAATGACTTGCAATTCAGTGTGATTGGGTTTACCATATTATTGTCTAAACCATTCTGGTTATGAGTAAACACAGAGAGGCTTTTGGCACGGAACACAAGAAAGCGTTAACAGAGGTGTTCCAAATGAGAGAAAACACAAAAATGAGTGAGTTTGGGATATTCATGGCAAACTACAGAGATTTTTATTTCTGCCTAGGGCTGATGCTATTGTGATTACCACGATCTTGTCTCCTAGACTTTCCTAAGGAGCCATGGACACAAACAATGGAAGTTCCACCACAGATTTCATCCTGCTGGGCTTTTCTGACCGGCCCCAATTAGAACCCATCATCTCTGGGGTGGTCTTCATCTTCTATATTGTGACTCTGGTAGGAAACACAACCATCATTCTGGTATCTTACCTAGACACCCAGCTCCATACGCCCATGTATTTCTTCTTATCCAATTTGTCCTTTTTGGATCTCTGCTATACGACTAGCATTATTCCCCAGATGCTGGTAAATCTATGGGGTCCGACAAGGTCTATTACGTACGGAGGGTGTGTGCTCCAGTTCTTCTTTGCCCTTGACCTGGGATCCACTGAATGTCTTCTCTTGGCTGTGATGGCCTATGACCGCTATGCTGCTGTCTGTCAACCTCTTCACTACACGGTCATAATGAACCCTCAACTTTGCCAGAAGATGGTGCTCACTGCCTGGTTAGGTGGTCTTGGAAGTGCCTTAATTGTTTGCTCCTTGACTTTGAATTTGCCAAGATGTGGGCACCGGAAGGTAGACAATTTTTTGTGTGAGATGCCAGCATTGATCAAGATGGCTTGTGTCTATTCAAAAGTAATTGAGATCACTGTCTTTGCTCTTGGAGTGGTATTTCTTCTAGCACCTATATCACTAATTCTCATCTCATATGGAGTTATCACTCAAGCTGTCATGAGGATCAAATCAGAGGCAAGATGGCGTAAGGTCCTTAATACATGTGGTTCCCACCTCACAGTAGTAACTCTGTTTTATGGAACAATCATTTACATGTATATGAGGCCACAGAATAGCACATCCCAAGATGAGGGGAAGTTCCTTACTCTCTTTTATGCAATCATCACACCCAGCCTTAACCCTCTGATCTATACTTTAAGAAACAAAGATGTAAAGAGCGCAGTAAAGAGAATATTACATGTAGAAAAATGGTCAGCCAAGTCATGAGTTAGATGGAAGAGAGCTAGGAAATAATACTGACTTTTACCAACAGAAGATGAACTGATTCATTAATGCAAAGAGCTCTTAATGGGTGTTGACCACATACCAAGATTTGTTGTAGGTACTGACTTTGTAAATAAATAGGAAATAGATAAAAATTACAAGGAAAAAGAGATACAGACATATAAAGAAGCTTTGTACAGAGAGAGGAGCAAGATGGCAGAAGAGTAGGACACCCAAATATCATCGGATCCCAGGAGTTCAGCTAGATAGTTATCAAACCTTCCAAACACCTACAAACTCAACAGGAGATAGAAGAGAAGAAAAGCAATTCTAGAAACAGAAAAGCGACCACGATATGGAAAGTAGGACATGCAGAGAAGTGAATCTGAGGTAACCTACGGGAAGACAGACCACAGTGGGAGGAACAAGGGTGGTACAGTTCCACCTCAGACAAAGACATTGGGGAATCACTACAACAGGCCTCTCCCCCAGAAGATCAGCAAGAAATCCAGCCAAGACCAAGTTCACTGATCAACGAGAACTGCAGAATTCCAGAGATACAGGAATGCAACATATAGAATTCCTGGCTTTTTTCCCATGACCCTTTAGTCTTTCAAAGTTAAATTTTTTTCATTTTATTTTCTCCTATTCTTTTTTAATTTTTCCTCTTTCATATTTTAATGACTTTAACTACTTTATCTTAGCAATACCTTTTTAAAAATCTTTTTTAAATTTTCATTGTTAAAGTCATATTTTATCCCTTCATTGTATTTAACCTTATTTTTTGTATACATATAGGGTTTTTTCTTTAAAAAATTTTGGCATACAGTTTCTTCTAATAGATCAAAATATACCCTAAATCTAGTACATAGCTCTGTTCTAGTCCAGCCTGATTACATTCTTTCCTCTTTTTTTAATTCTTTTTTCAACCAACTTATCAATTCCTTTTTTAGAATCTTTTTAAGTTTTCATCTTTACAGTCATATTCCATTGCTTCATCATGTTCACCCTTATTTTTGTGTGTGTGTATATATATACATATATAATTTTTCCTTTCTTTAAAATTTTGGGAGGTAGTTTCTTCTAACATACCAAAATACACCCAAAATCAAATGTGTGGTTCTGTTCTATTCACTAGTCTAATAAATATATATATATATTTGTTTTCTTTTTTCCCCCTTTCTTCTACACGCAGTTTTGGGTCTCTTCTGATTTAGCTAGTGTATATTTTTTCTGGGGTCATTGCTATCCTTTTAGTATTTTGTTCTCTCATTTATCTATTTATATCTGGATAAAATGACAAGGCAGAAAATCTCACCTCAAAAAAAAAAAAAAAAAAAAGAAGAGGCAATACCAATGGCTAGGGACCTATTCAATAATGGACATTAGTAATATGTCAGAACTAGAGTGCAGAATGATGATTATCAAGGAGCTAGCTGAACTCGAAAAAAGCATGGAAGATACTAAAGAATACCTTTCAAGAGAAATAAAAGAACTAAAGTCTAACCAAGTTAAAACTTAAAAAACTATTAATGAGGGGCAATAAAAAATGGAGGCTCTTACTGCTAGGATCAATGAGGCAGAAGAGAGAATTAGCGATACAGAAGACCAAATGATGGAGAATACAGAAGCTGAGAAAAGAGAGACAAACAACTATTGGAATACAGAGAGAGAATTCAAGAGCTAAGTGATACCATAAGTATTAGAATAATTGGGATTCCAGAAGAAGAAAGAGAGAGTGGGGCAGAAGGTATATTGGAGCAAATTATAGCAGAGAATTTCCCTAACTTGGTGAAGGGAACAAGCATCAAAATCCAGAAGGCACAGAGAATCCCTCTCAAAATCAATAAAAATAGGTCCACAACCCATCATCTAATAGTAAAACTTACAAGTCTTAGTGACAAAGAGAAAGTCCTGAAAGCAGCTTGGGACAAGAGGTCTGTGACATACAACAGAGAAATACAAGATTGGCAGCAGACCTACCCACAGAGACCTGGCAGGCCAGGAAGGACTGGCATGATATATTCTGATCACCAAATGAGAAAAATATGCAGCCAAGAATACGACATCCAGCTAGGCTGTCATTGAAAATAGAAGAGATAAAAAGCTTCCAGGACAAACAAAAATTAATTTGCAAACACCAAGCTATCCCTACAAGAAATATTGAAAGGGGTCCTCTAAGCAAAGAGAGAACCTAAAAGTAACAAACCAGAAAGGAACAGACAATATACAGTAACAGTCACCTTCTAGGCAATACAATGGCACTACATTCATATCTTTCAATAGAAACCCTGAATGTAAATGGGCTAAATGCCCCAATCGAAAGACACAGGGTATCAGACTGAATTTTTTTAAAAAGCCCCTTCAATAGCTATCTACAAGAAACTCATTTTGGACACATAAACACTTCAGACATAAAGTGAGGGCATGGAAAACAATTTACCATGCTAAGGGACATCAAAAGAAAGCTGGGGTGGTGATCCTTATATCAGAAAATTAGATTTTAAGCCAAAAACTGTAATAAGAGATGAAGAAGGATACTATATCATATTTAAAGGGTCTGTCTAACAAGAAGATCTAATAATTTTATTTTTTTTCAAATATTTTATTTATTTATTGGACAGAGAGAGATTACAAGTGGGTAGAGAGGCAGGCAGAGAGGGGTGGGGGAAGCAAGCTCCCTGCTAAGCAGAGAGCCCAATGCAGGACTCGATTGCAGGACCCTGAGATCATGACCAGAGCCGAAGGCAGAGATTTAACCCACTGAGCCACCCAGGTGCCCATGATCTAGTAATTTTAAATATATATGCCCCTAACATAGGAGCAGCCAATTATATAAACTAATTAATGGCAAAATCAAAGAAACACATCAACAATAATACAATAATAGTAGGAGACTTTAACACCACCTGACTGAAATGGACAGATCATCTAACAAAATATCAACAAGGAAATAAAGGCCTTAAATGACACACTGGACCAGATGGACTTCACAGATCTATTCAGAACATTTCATCCCAAAGCAACAGGACACACATTCTTCTCTAGTGCACATGGAACATTCTCCAGAATAGATCACATCCTGGGTCACAAATCAGGTCTCAACTGATTTTCTGACCACAGTGCTCTGAAGCTAGAACTCAATCACAAGAGGAAAGCTGGAAAGAACCCAAATTCATGGAGGCTAAAGAGCATCCTATTACAGAATGAATGGGTCAACCAGAAAATTAAAGAAGAATTTTAAAAATTCATGGAAATAAATGAAAATGAAAACACAACTGTTCAAAATCTTTGGGATGCAGCAAAGCTGGCTAAGAGGGAAGTATATAGCAAAACAAACCTTTCTAAAGGAACAAGATAGTTCTCAACTACACAACCTTAATAAGTAATAAAGATTAGAGCAGAAATCAATGACATAGAAACCAAAAGAACAGTAGAATATATCAAAGAAACTAAAAGCTGATTCTTTTTTTTTAAGATTTTATTTATTTGACTCAGAGACACAGAGCACAAGCAGGAGGAGCAGCAAGCAGAGGGAGGGGGAGAACCAGACAACCCACAGAGCAGGGAGCCCGATATGGGGTTTGATCCCAGGATCCTGAGATCATGACCTTGGCTGAAGGCAGAGGCTTAACCAACTGAGCCAGCCAGGCACCCCTAGGAGCTAGTTCTTTGAAAAGATTAAGACTCACCGTTTAATCCCGGCCACCTCCTCTAGATCTGAGGGAGACTGCTGCAGAATCTCACTGCACACACTCCATCAGAAACAATTTTTTCCTTCAGCAGAAACAAAGCAGCCCAGTATAATGTGCCTTTGCCTTTCTGGGACCAGAAAGCTGATTCTGTGATTTAGCTCCCTCTTGCTACGAAATGTTTATATATTTGTGGGAGTTTTTTGGGGGGTGAAGGTGAAATCATATTGGGTATAAGGTGTACAGAAAAGTGTGCAAACGGTTAAACGTCCAGCGGGATGAATTTTCATGAAGCAGAAGCACCCACGTGACTACACTCTGTGCACCTCGGTTGCCTACTCCTCTGTGCCCCCTTCAGGCAGTGTCTCCCTGCCTCCCACCTCTACCTGAGGTAGTAATTTTCCTGGCTTCTAACCCGATTGGCTACTTTTGCTTGTTTCTGATCTTATATGAAGGGAACAAAGCAGTATACATGCTTTTGTGTTTGGCTTCTGCCACTAGTCACAGCTAATTGCGTATGTGTTGTGCCACGTGGTAATATTATACTTTGTTATTTCACCGATGGACATTTGAGTTATTTCCAGTTTTGCTTATTACAAAGGGTGCTGCTGTGAACAGTGGGAACCTGTCTCTTGGTGAAACCATGTATGCATTTCTGCTGTGCTCGTCACTAGGAGCTATTGGGCTGGAGAGGGTGGGAGTTTCCCAACCCAGCAGCCATGTTAAAATATACCGCTGCTCAGCAAGCCTGCCAACACTCAGAGCACCCTGTTCCTTTTAGACACCGTAGTAGGCATGCAGTGAGGCCTCCTGAGGTTTTCACTGGCACTTCCCTGTTCACCAATGAAGCTGAGCCTCTGGAAACATTCCCAGGCTATTTAGACGACTTTGTGATGTGCCTCTTCTTTTGCCACACTTCTACTCAGTTGTCTGCCTTCTGGTGATTGATTTGGAGAAGTTATTTATAAGTTTTGGGTACTCAGAATATTTTAAATCCATCTGTCATTTAGTCTCAGCTTTTTTATTCCCCCTGATCTCTATGGACCTCTTACTGACCAGAAGGGTAGGACCAGGCTTTGAGGTGGCTTTATTTGACTCTCTAGGTAATCATGCCCTGTTCCCTTCCCTACAAGGAGCACTACAGTTTCCCAGACATGCTATGACCTCCACTCTGGAGTGAGGTCAGAGGTCTTATGTTTCTGATCCGTGAGCAGCAGACTTGAGAAAGCCCCAGAAGCTTCTGTGCAGGTGAGTCCTAAAGACTCAGAGTTTCTACTTCTGTTGTCTTCTTTCTTTATCTTAGCAACTTCAGGACATTTCAAAGAGTACTCCCAACTATGAATCTTACATTTAAAAATCTTCCAGAAGAATAAATACAGGAAAAACTGCACACTGGAGTTACAACCTATCCTTCAAAACCATGTGGATCCCTACACTTGGATCCATTTTATTTTTATCACCGTAGATACAAGTGTGTAATCCCCTTATCACACTCTTAACCCACAACCTTCGTCTTCCCACAGGCTTGGTCAGTTACTGTGGTACAATGGGAATTTCATGCCCGTCTGCCTTGATGTCCTCTTGGCTTTGTTTTCAAAAGGCATATTGATCAACTGGAGAGTATTTCCCTGAGCGATGTGGAAGGACCACTTGAAACTGAGTCAGTGGAGTGCTCATCACAAATACAGATTCCTGAGCAGCACCGGGACCTCCCAGCTAACACCGGGAGCAGGACTGAATCTGCACTCTTAGTAGCTAGCACCCCAGTTCATATGCCCACTAATGTTTAGGAAGCACCGTACTAGACTGTGAGCTTCCTGAAGTGAGGGACTAGTTATCCCTAGCACACAGTGGAGTGGACTTCATGATACATAAATATTTGTTATGTGAACTCTGAAAAAGCCACAGATATACGATTCCCTTATTTCAGTTGGCACGGCTGTATCACGTCTACTGATAGCATCCTCACTGGGGGATATATTTTATATCATACAGATACTGAAGGTAAACTCTATTCTGGATTTTGATGAAGACATTATTCATAGAAAATGTGGATTCTATGCTAGAAAAGACTTTGCATTCATGTTAGGGAGACAGAACAAATATATTCTCACCTGATTCAATGAGAGTTAACAAAATAGCATCTGAAAAACTTAAGATATTAGTGCAGAGTAAACAGTAATTTCTTTTTTTCTTCTTGGGGGGAAATAATTTTTTAATTTAAATTCAATTAATTAGCATATAACATATTATTGGTTTCAGAAGTAGAGGTTTGTGATTCATCAGTCTTATACAACACCCAGTGCCCATTATTACATCATGTGCCCTCCTTAATGTCCATCACCCAGTTATATCACACCCACCACCTCCCCTCCTGCAACGCTTAGCTTGTGTCCTGTAAGAGTCTCTTATGGTTTGTCTCCCTCTCAAGTTTCAACCTGTTTTATTTTTTTCTCAGTTTCCCTATGATCTTCTGTTTTGTTTCTTAAATTCCACATGAGTGAGATCATATAACTGCCTTTCTCTGATTGACTTATTTCACATAGCATAATACCTTCAGTTCCATCCATGACATTACAAATGGAAAAATTTCATTTCTGATGGCTGTGTGATATTCCGTGTGTGTGTGTGTGCGCGCGCGCATGCGCACGTCTTCTTTATCCATTCACCTATCAGTGGACATCCGGGCTTTTTCCACAGGACATTCCTGCTATGAACATTGGGGTGCAGGTGCCCCTTCTTTTCACTACATCTGTATCTTTGGGGTAAATACCAAGTAGTGCAATTAGTGGGTCATAGGGTAGCTCTATTTTTAACATCTTGAAGAACCTCCATACTATTTTCCAGATTGGCTGCACCAGCTTGCATTCCCAGCAACAGTATAGGAGGGTTCCCCTTTCTCTGCTTCCTCGTGAAAATCTGTTGTTCCTTGACTTATTAATTTTCGCCATTCTGAGTGGTGTAAGATGGGGGGATATCACTGTGGTTTTGATTTGTACTTCCCTGATGCCAAGGGATGTGGAGCATTTTCTCATGTGTCTGTTGGCCATTTGTATATCTTCTTGGGAGAAGTGTCTGTTCTGTCTTCTGCCCATTTCTTAATGGATTATTTGCTTTTTGGGTGTTGAGTTTGAGAAGTTTTTTATAGATCTTGGATACCAGCCCTTTATCTGTAATGACATTTCCAAATATCTTCTCCCATTCATAGGCTGCCTTTTAGTTGTGTTACTTCCTTCACTCTGCAGAAACTTCTTATCTTAATGAAGTCCCAGTAATTCATTTTTGCCTTTGTTTCCCTTGCCTCCAGAGATGTACGTGTCTAGTAAGAAATTGCTATGGCCAAGGTTAAAGAGGTTGCTGCCTATGTTCTCCTCTAGGATTTCAATGGTTTCCTTCTCATATTAAGGTCTTTCATCCATTTTGAACTTATTTTTGTATATGGTATAAAGAAGTGGTCCAGTTTCATTCCTCTGCATGTGGCTGTCCAATTTTCCATCCCATTTGTTGAATATCCACTGGATATTCTTTCCTGCTTTGTTAAAGATTAATTGAGCATATTAGTTGTGGGTCCATTCTGGGTTTTCTATTTTCTTCCATTGATCTTTGTGTCTGTTATTTTGCCAGTACCATACTGTCTTGATGACTACAACTTTGCAATAAAGCTTTAAGTCCAGGATTGTGATACTAATCTCTCTCTCTGAATAAACAGAAACCCTGATTGGGCTGGATAGACTCTGTTTTTGTTTTAAAGATTTTGTTTATTTATTTGACAGACAGAGATTACAAGTAGACAGGTAGGCAGAGAGAGGAAGGGAATCAGGCTCCACACTGAGCAGAGAGCCCCATGCAGGGCTCCATCCCAGGACCTTGGGATCATGACCTGAGCTGAAGGCAGAGGCTTTAACCCACTGAGCCACCCAGGTGCCCCTAGACTCTATTTCTATGCAAAATAACCTAGGTTTGAGATCCGAGACTCTGGAATCTTTGGTTTCTCTTCTTTTCTTTATCCTCCTATGTAATTTTAGACCATTTTTTGATGTCTTGGGACTCAATCTTCTCAAATGTGAAATGAAGGAACTGTATTTATTCCTTTTTTGTGATCACCATGTACCATCCAGACTTGTAATTCTATTATCCTAATCATTAAATTTGATGCCAGGCAACATACTGAGTGATTTCAGTACATGACCTCATTTAACCCTCAGAACAACTAAAAGTCAGGTACTTCGACGGGATCCACTTGGCAGATGAGGAAACTGGGACATGAGGTACAACTTGGTCAGGGTCTCACACACCCAGGAACTAAGTGAGTTAACCTGAATGCAGTCCCATAGTTAAGTACATTTGGTTCAATTTTGATGTGCTTTAAGTGACGTTAAGTGTGACCATTTGCAAAGAGATGCAGTCACTGGACCCCCTGAAAGGAATCAAGACTCCTAGAGAAATTGATTACGCCTTGGAGAAATGAAGCAAGAAATATGCCAAATGAGCCTGAAATACCTTGTCCTGCTCCCGAATAAAAAGCTAACAAAGACTCTCAGGGCTCCATAGAAAGGGCACAGGAGACAAAACAGAGGCGCTCCCAGCCGCCAAAGAGGCATCCTCCGGACACCGAAAGTAATGACTCGAATGTGTTCTTTTAAACATCCATGCGTTTGCAGGGGCTCCTGCGTGATTCAGGCGGTTCAGTGGCTGCGTTGGACTCTGGCTGGGGTCAGGGTGTCAGGGTCGTGGCATCCAGCCCTGCATCAGGCTCTCGCTCAGCCGCGGGTCGGCTTGAGGACTCTCTCTTCCTGCCCGTCTGCGCCTCACCCCGGCTCACGCTCTCTCTCTCACATAGATAAACTTTTTAAAGATAAATAAATAAAAATTAAAAACCCATGAGCTTGTAATGAGGTTCAAAAAGAGAAACCAAGCCAAACACATTCGTTATCAATTGCTGCACAAAACCATCCCCATGGAATCCGACATGGAATATTGATGACCTCCGAGCGTCTGTCGATCGGGAACCTGCGGGCAGCCGGGCTGCAGGTGAGGGTCTCCGCGCGGGGCCGGCGGCTGGAGGACGCGGGTCTGACCTCACTGCTCCGGCCGCTGACGGGGGCTCCCGGGGGAGGGCGAGGACGAGAGACCACGCTGGAGCACGGTCTCCTCCGTGACCGCATTCGAGGGAACACGCCCCCGGCCGCCGCCGCAGCGCGCGGGGCAGCTACGCGCGGGGCGATGCTGGACGGCGGGGCTCACTGCCGCCGCCTCCACCGACGGCCCCGCCCGGCGGGCCCCTCCGAGTACCGGCAACCAGACCGAAAAGGAAGCGTCCGCGGTCTCTTCTGTTTGTACTGCTGTCAGGACAACCAAGTGGCCCCAAATGTATATGCCCATGAGGAAACCCTTTAGCAGAAATTCCCGTTCATCGACGTGACAGAAATCACTGCACGAGAAAAATCACCATTTTGCAAACCCGAATGAAACGGCTGATTTGGGCAAAGCTCCGTAGGTGAAACCAGCCCGTGAAGGGGCGGGGGCGGGGGCGGGGGCGGGG